>NC_058376.1:21209000-21513500 GCF_018350175.1 Felis catus | reverse complement strand
ATATATATGGATATATATATATGTGTATATATATATATATATATATAACCATGTATACTAAAGTATGCTTCCAGTAAAAAAAATGTTCTTGTTGAAAAAAAAAAATTAACTGAGGGTACTTGTTTAAAATAAAGCATGTCAGAGGAACCTGGTTAAGCATCCTATTCTTGATTTCATCTCAGGTCATGATCTCATGGTTCATGGGAGCTAGCCCCACATAGGGGTCCGTGCTGACAGCACAAAGCCTGCTTGAGATTCTCTCTCTCCTTCTCTCTCTGCCCCTCACTTCTTATGTGCAGTCTCTCTTCCTCTCTCTTTCTCTCTTAAAATAAATAAACAAACTTATAAAACAGTTGAAAAGATAAAATAAAGCATATCAGAGGGGAGGTGGATGGGGGCATGGGGGGAATACAAACAGGGATTAAGAATACACTTATAATGAGCACTGAGTAATGATCTATAGAAATGTTAAATCACTACATTGTACACCTAAAGCTAATATAACACTGTATGTTAATATGCTGGAATTAAAATAAACAACTTAATAAAAAAGAATAAGGTTCTGTGGAGTGCAATTGTAATGTATGGTAATGGTGATTTGCGTTATTTGTAATGATAGCTTTATATCACATGAGTATGTCTGCTTTACTTGATTACTAAAGAGACACTCAGTGCAAATAATTGAATGGTAATATTTCCATTTAAAATTATGTGTTTTTCTATTGATACTTCCACTAATGTGTTTACAAATTCTATGTGAAAAAAATATAAACTGTTTAGCCAATATCTAATAACATTCTAAAAGATGAAAAAAAGCTGTCTATAGTTACTTAACACATTTCTTTTCCATAATAGTGCTACACTAAAATTTAATGATGTAATTCTCTATAATTATGTGTAAATTTAAAAGCACTGTGTGGGCTTTTCTGCAAGAGTATATTAAAATGCTGACACTGAATACAACCTATGCATTATATATCTTTAATTTTTAGTGCAATGGCATTTGCATTTGAGCAATAAAAATAATCGACTTAATTTGCCCTCCTAGAGAGCATGGAAGTGGCTTTGATTAGCCTATTGAAAGCCTGTGTTGTTCCCCTTGAGTTTGGATGCAGGGGGTAGAATTGCCAACATGATGCAACTCAGTGGGGATCCAGGGTGTCATGGCAATGCTAAAGTTGACTACATTAAATGCAAAGGAGAAGGTCATTGACTGGGAACAAACAAGTTGTTTATGCTGCTCAGGCTTCTATCTTCTGGAAATAATTTATCCATGTTATTATGTTATAATCCTTAATACGTACATTTTTTCTTCGTTGTTCATTTGTCTATTTTTGTAAATGACCATTGAAAGGATTAAAGTAAACAATGCCTAGTGCTTGAGCAGTGTTGTGTTTGCTCTCACCAGCTATGCTGGAAAATCCCAAAATTCATGGGGTATTGGGTAGAATACTTAAGTAGGTCTTATTTAGGTAGTAGAGACTAATAAACCCTAGAATGAGGACTGCATTGACTCTGCCTTAAAACATCAGAATCAGCAACAACAAAAGAATACCAGGAAGGATCAACCTATTCCAAGTAAATTAATTAATTATACCCTCCATAAACTCAAAAGTGTTTTTTTTTTTTGAAACTCAAAAGTTTTTTAGATATATAAAAATAACCAGCATCCATCAAGGTAAAATTCACACTGTCTTGCACCCAAAGATTATCATATAAACAAAGAATCAGGAAAATGAGAATATTCAATCAATGAAAATACACCTAGAATGGACATATGTTATAATTTGCAAAGACATTAGTTATTACAACTATATTCCACATATTCAAAAGTATGTATGAATGTTTATGCACAAATACATTATGTTTGAATACGCAACGTATTTATATAACATTTAAATACATTTAAATATACATATTTAATGTGTTTAAATATACAACATATTTAAATATACAACACATTTATCTATCTGTGTGTATGGTACACACAGAGAGATACATAACTAAGAATAGGTATGTTAGTATACATGGTTTATTTTATAAACATGAATTTCCTGTCTTTTTCCACAGAATGGGGCTAGAAACAGTGATGACTCAGTACCAATGAACACACTCAAATCTTGTAACTTGGTTTCTAAATATCATTCTACAATAAAAGCAACCAGGACTCTATTTGTAGAGATTGGGCAAAGAATATACAAGGTGAGTTTCAATCATCTTATAGTACTAAAAACAAAACAAAAACAAAAACAAACAAATAAAGAAAGTGCTCTTAAAATAAAATGAAAAAGGAGCACAGCCGAGAAGTATAAGGGTAAGACTGAAAGTGTTCCCAGTGGCCAAATGAGAATAATTGGTGCAACAACTAGATTATAACCTAACGAATATAATAACTAATATACATGAGTGCATATTGGCACAAATAAATGAATAAAAAATTGGGAAGGAAAGACATATCTTTTTAAAAAAAATTTTTTTTCAACGTTTATTTATTTTTGGGACAGAGAGAGACAGAGCATGAATGGGGGAGGGGCAGAGAGAGAGGGAGACACAGAATCGGAAACAGGCTCCAGGTTCTGAGCCATCAGCCCAGAGCCTGACGCGGGACTCGAACTCACGGACCGCGAGATCGTGACCTGGCTGAAGTCGGACGCTTAACCCACTGCGCCACCCAGGCACCCCAGGAAAGACATATCTTTACAGAAGAAATCTGTATTTGTTTGCTAGGTCTACGATTATAAAGCACCACAGACTGGGTGGCTTCAACAACAGACCTTATTTTCTCACAGTTCAGAAAGCCAGAAGGCTGAGAACAATGTGTGTCTGTTGCTTCTCAAACCCCATAATTCCAGGATAATCATAAGAAAACAGCACATAAGGTTTGTGGGAGGGGCCAAGATGGTGGAACAGCATGGAAGTTTTTTTGTTTTTTTTTTGTATCTCTTGTCCCTGAAATGCAGCCAGAGCAACACTAAACCATCCTGCACACCTAGAAAACTGGTTTGAGGATTAACACAACAATCTGCACAACCTGAACCCCAGAACTCGACAGGTATGTGGCCGAGTGGTACTTTGGTAGGAAGGGTGAATCCCTGGGAGCAGAGAGCAAGGTCTGAGGGGCCTGAGGGCCACACGGGGAGAGGAGGTTCACCTCCTGGGAGGACGTTTGGTAAAGGTGGCACGGCCCCCCCCACAGGCAAACGTCCCAGGGGATCCCAGAGAACGGCAACATTCACTGGTGCTGGAACAAGGACATTAGGGGTGAGCCTGGTACCAGATGTGTGTGGTGACTTTCCATAGTCCCTGAAAGGCTGCTTCTACACGATCCCACGAGCTTTTACTGGGGCGGGCTAACGCCAGGCCACAGTCTCTGGGCAGCAGCAGTGGCACTGGCTGGTGAACGTCCCTGGGGGCAGGCCGGCACCAGCCATTGCTCCAAGAGACCCTCCCCCAGAGGGTCAGAATGGGTCAAAGTCACAGTTCCTTAGAAGGGAGGGCCTGGGAAACACGGCCCCATCTGAGATAAAACTCAGGAGGGAGAGGCCTCCCAGCAGCTTGACAGCTTGGTCACAGACACTGTAGAAGCGGGAAGTGAACAAAAGCCAGAGACAAAGGAAGGGTGCTTGATTGTCAGGAGAGCACAGAATTCCGATCCTAGAGACTGGGTAGCTGGGTGATGCCATTTTCACCCCTCCGGTGCCTGTACAAACACACCTACAGGCAATAAGCTACTGCAATCAATTACAGTAAGCTAAGCACCGCCACCTAGTGGAGAGTACAGCTGTTACACCAAGCCCCACCCAACTGAGCCAACCATGCTCTTAAGGAACACAAGTCTCTCCACCTGCTTAGTTTAGGGACTACAAAGTGCTTCATAATTTGACATCTATGGGAACCGGGATGTGATTTCAATCATATTTAGTTCTGTTTGCTGGTCCATGTATTCAATTTCTTTTTCTTTTTCTTTTCTTTTCTTATTCTTGAATACAGAACGAGAATTTTTTTTTATTTTCAGTTTTTATTAAAAAGATTTTTCTTTAAATTTTTTCTACTATATTTTTTTGTTTTTTTGTAAATTTTTTATATTTTATTTTACTTCCATCATTTCATTTTATTCTATTTTATTGTATTAATTTTTTCAAATGTTCAAACATGTTCCTTCCCCCCCCCCTTTTATTTATTTTACTTTTTTTCTTTAATCTATCAAGTTTCTTTCAAATACCAGACCAAAACACACCTAGGATCTACACTTCCATGTTTGATTTGTGTGTGTGTGTGTGTGTTGTTTTTACTTGTTTAGTTTTTTTTTTGTTTTTACTTTATTATTTCCTTTTCTTCCTTCAAAATGATGAAATGGAGCAATTCACCCCAAAAGAAAGAATAGGAAGAAATGACATCCAGGAACTTAACACAGATACAAGCAAAATGTCTGAATCAGAGGCACGTGGGTGGCTCAGTTGGTGGAGCGTCCAGCTTTGGCTCAGGTCATGATCTCACAGTTTGTGGGTTCGAGCCCCGCATCAGGCTCTGTGCTGACAGCTTAAAGCCTTAAGCCTGCTTCGAATTCTGTGTCTCCCTGTCTCTGCTCCTCCCTCACTCATGTTCTGTCTCTCTCTGTCTCCTTCAAAAATAAATAAAAACACTAAAAATTTTTTTAAATGTCTGAATCAGAAAGAACCAGCAAGTGGAAGTAAATATCAAAGTACTATAAAGCAAGAAAAATAGAAATTAGGATTTGCTTATCTTTGAGGGATATAAAGGAAGGGGTAATATTTTGACAGTGATATCCTTGAGACTTTGGGACACAGGCAATGTTCTATTTTTGACTCAGGTATTTAAATAAATAAATAAATAAATAAATAAATACATAAATAATAAATAAACATCCTCAAACTTCTTTTGTCAAATTTCCTTTAAGCCCACTGATAATAGAGACAATTCGGTTCCAAGATCACAAAATTAGCATGCAATACCAAAGGCAGAACACTGAAAAATAAAGTACAAATGCTAAGTTTGATGGGATAAATTTGATGACACCTATGCACAAATAAAATGAAAAACCTTAATAAAGCATTGAAACTGTCATTTTAAATCAACTTTCTGTCTATTTAACATTTTGGGAAGCACAGAAGATATATCAAGCATGTGGTTTTCAGAAGTGAAGAACAGGAAGTCTTAAATACATAGTTTAAATTTTGGAGCCAATCATAAGCAGAGAACTTCATGACTAATACTCACTCACAGAAAGGAAGGGGGTTAAAAAGACGGCTGTTGTAAATGTAGCGATCATCACATTCTATGTAATGTTCAAGAGTAAATTTTCAAATTGCGTTATTTATCGGCCTAACCATCTGGACTGGTGGTGGGAGGAGGGAGAGCTCCCTGATTCAGGTCATCTGGATTGCATGGGAGATTAAACAGAACATTTGGTGGGCAAATATTCATCTTTTCCCAGTACAAGTTTCCTGAATATTGAAGTGTTTTTTATGGTTTTTGGGGGGTTTTTTGTTTGTTTTTGTTTTCGTTTTTTGCAGCAATTGATTCAGGTAGACTTGAAAAGAAAAAAAAAATGAATAAGATATGTCATGATTTATCACAGGTAGTGTTTTGAATGGTCAATATGAGAAGCAGCAAGTCAGGGTAATCAGTAGCCTTCCAAAGCCCACAGGTTCAATGTGAGGATACTAGAAAATTAGTAAACTAGCCCAGGCAATGTGTTAATCCGATCTACAATCGAGATGCACATGACTTGCCTTATGCAGGCATTCATACTCTAAGGGGGAGTCAGCTAGCATTTAATTAAAAAGTCACTTTCTGGAAGGTAGCTACAGGAAAACTTCATCTATCCTTTTTATGATAAGCTCCATTGCCTGGCTGATTTGCAAAATGAGATTTAGATATAAGTTTTCGTTAGTGAAATTGGTGGCAACAAAGGTGAAGTGACTGAAATTTTTTGGGTAAGTTTAGTGCCCTTACATGAAAAAGGTGAGAACCTGGGAAGGCTTCCGTGGACAGCCTCATATTTCCTACCTTCAGTTTGGTCTTTAGATGGTCTAATTTCTAAAAAATGGTAAATCAAACCCTGTGCCTATAATCACTATGGCTACATTCACTTCCAGTAAAATGGCTCAAAGTGTTTGTTTTCATTTCTTCTAGAATATTCTAAAAGACAGAGAGATGGGTATTCATCAAGCATATAGAAGAGATTGCAGGACAGTCTTGTGCCTATGTGGTTAATAAACATCTAGGGGCGCCTGGGTGGCGCAGTCGGTTAAGCGTCCGACTTCAGCCAGGTCACGATCTCGCGGTCCGTGAGTTCCAGCCCTGCGTCAGGCTCTGGGCTGATGGCTAGGAGCCTGGAGCCTGTTTCCGATTCTGTGTCTCCTTCTCTCTCTGCCCCTCCCCCGTTCATGCTCTGTCTCTCTCTGTCCCAAAAATAAATAAAAAAACGTTGAAAAAAATTAAAAAAAAATAAACATCTATAAACATGGCAGATTTCGGGTCATTTTAACCTAGTAGCATGGTGTAACGGAATAGCCAACCTTTGGTATTGTCTAATTATTGGCCACTGCCAGAGAGCTAACAAAGAAATATAATACTTGTGGGGAATGAAAAAAAACTTGTTTCCATTCACAACAATCAACTGAATCCTTTTCTGTTTCATAGAAGTGTGTGTGTGTGCGTGTGCGTGTGCGTGTGTGTGTGTGTGTGTGTGTGTGTATGTGTGTGTGTGTACACATTCCCAACATGTTTGGAATATTTCTATGCTTTCATTACTGTTTACATCACTGGATATGGGATGTCCTCTATTTCATTAAATTGATGTCACCATAAAATGAGAATTATTCTTTTGATTGAAATAATGAAGCCATTCCACAGTGTCTTTAGTTTTTCTTCATTTGGCACTCTTTACTCCAAGATTGGACTCTCTCAACAATCTCTTATGAATCTCTCTCATTCCTCCTATGCCTCACACTAAACCCATTGGTTTTCTCTCATCCTGCTTGCATCATCAATTTTCTTTGAAGCAACACTTCCCACTCAACATTTTCTTGCTTCCTATGTGTCTTTCCAAACGCTCAGGTCTTTATGAAAAGAAGTCAATTTGTATTCTTCCCATAATGTTGCAAAAGAAATGATGACCCCTGTCATTTAATTCTTTGTAATAAAGTCTACAAAATATCAATGACACAATTTTTTCTTCTGGTGGACCATGGCAATTCTGAAGTAGGTGTTTGCATATTGGACTTACCCAAAGCAAAATAACTATTGTGAGTGTTCTCCAAGAGGCCAAGTCTCCCTTGCTACATTTTAAATAATTGCCTATTGTGTTTCCTTTAAGTCATTCTAAAACCTCTAATTACAGAGCACTATTACAGCTTCTCTAAAAATATTGGAGCAGTATCTTAGTCATGCATTCCTCAAAATTGCAATCAGAATATGATTACATCTTGCCTTACCTCTCCCTTGGCTTCTGTAATTTATCAGAGTGACTTTTGCTGAGATACCAATACTGTGCACATTTAAAAGGTGATACCCCTCAGCACTCAAGCTCTGTCCAGTTGATTTTCTCAAATCTACTGACACAGTGTTCGTCCAGCTGGAACTATGCTAAGTCATACTGGCTTAGTTAGAGAAAGCATTATGAGGCCAAACACAACAACCAACAAAGTTCCCATACAACTTATATATGTATTGATTTATTTCAGAATATTCTTTTTTTAAAGGTCATTCTTGAGATACGTATGCTGTCACCCTTTTAATTTTCTTCTTTTTTTTCAATTTTTCCATATACATGTGATTGAACTATTGTGATGCTCTTTTGTCTTATGCATGCAAATTCTTGATTGTTATTTGTGAATGATGAGTTTACCATTGTCCTATTTTAAGACACAAAAACTAAAATCTTATGCTGCTACTTTGAAGAGGTTAGTATTTACTTTTTGGTATTTAGTATTTGGCCTTCTTACCAAATTCTACTTTTGTGTTTTTATAGTCAGGCTATCTTGTTAAATTTCTTTTTTTTTTCTATTTCACTTCTTTGTCAGTAAACAAGGTTAAATGGGTAAGTCAAACTGGTCAAATCATGATATCATACCGTCTTTAGCCAAAGAGATTTATTTCATTCCTGAGGAAAATATGAATCCAGTTATTCCAATTGAAATTCTTTTCTTTTAGAATTTTTTAAAGGTTTTCATTTATTTTTCAGACAGAGAGAGACAGAACATGAGCAGGGGAGGGGCAGAGAGAGAGCGAGACACAGAATCGGAAGCGGGCTCCGAGCTGTCAGCATAGAGCCCGACGCGGGGCTCGAACTCTCAGAGTGTGAGATTGTGACCTGAGCTGACGCTTAACCGACTGAGCCACCCAGGAGCCTCTCAACTGAAATTCTTCAAGGGACACTTTTGACATTTTCTTTCTCTTTGAATATAGGTAGATACGAACACAAATACTAGATTTACAGTTTCATATTTCTGGGAACAGCTAACCTTAGAAAATTAAAGTGTCCATTCAAAGAGAAACTGTCAGGAGTATAAAGAAAGAAAACGTTTCAAGTGATTGTAGTCTTTTTTGGATTCTATCACTATCCCCTTCCCCCACCTCTTCTTTGTCTTCTTCACTAGTTCTCAGCCTTGGCTGCATGTGGGTATCACCAGGCTCCCATTCCCAGAGATTCTGACTGAAATGATACATGCTGTGGTCCAGATATGAGAATGTTTAACAGATTTACATGTAATCGTGCACAACCATGATTTAGGTGCACAACTATTTAGCTGCACAGTAAGTCAATAAGTTTGTCTTCTTTCTACCACGCCATAAAAAAAATCATGGAGTGATATTTCCATTTTCACTCCTCTTCTCTACTGTGTTTGTTGAAACCATCTGAAGTATCAGATTCAGACATTTAGTTCTTATGGCTTTTCTTTCTTAGTTCTTATTCTTTTAAAAAAATTGAGTTAATCCGATTAAATCACTAAAGTAATTAAATTCAACTGTTTTAGAGTTGTTGTTTTTTTTTAACTTTGGTTTTTCATGTGTTTTGGTGATGACAACTATTTCTTCCATTGTGTATGCCTTCTATTTTTAAATGAATTTGATTTAGGGGCCCCTGGGTGGCTCAGTTGTTAAGCATCTGACTTTGGCTCAGGTCGTGATCTTGTGGTTTGTGAGTCGAGCCCTGCATCAGGCTGTGCTGACAGCTCAGAGCATGGAGCCTGCTTCGAATTCTGTGTCTCCCCCTCCCGCTGCTCACACTCTGTCTCTCCCTTTGTCTCAAAATAAATAAATATTAAAAAACATTTGGAGATCATCTGATCTTATTGCAGGGCCCTGAAAACATGACCTGAATAAGCTGCCTCAATTCTTACTCTTAACATACCTGGTAATTTACATGTTACTTTTTATCTTTCCATCAAATTATTTTTTTGTTTTTTTTTGTTTAAATTGACCAGATTCAGATTTGATGTTTGAATTCAAAATACAAAATGAACAAGGAAATTTGGACTAGGAATTTTTTTAAATGAACCTGCAGAAATAGAGCATTTTGATATTTTTTACAACTTTGAAATTGTCTGAAATGCAGGAAAATTCACATTCATGTTACAAATGGAAAACTTGCAATTCCTTGCAATCAAGAAACATCTAATCACATGTGTCCCACACAATGAACTATCTAAAAGGTCATGTGTACAAATGTAATTCACAGAAAGGAAAAGATGGAAATGATCCCTAACATTTATCAACCGGTAGATGGATTAAAAAATAGCTATATGATGGAATACTGCTTAGCAGTAGCAAGAAATAAAGTATTGGTACATGCAACAACACCATTGAATCTCAAATGCATTATTCTAAGAAAAAGAAGCCAAACACAAAGAGTACATATTGTATGATCCCATTTTTATGAAATTCTAGGAAAGGCACAAATAAAGGATAAAATGTGGGCCAGGAATTTCCAGAGTCCAGGGCTTGGGAAAGAGAGACTGCACCAAAGGGACACATGGAGTGATGGAAATGTCCTATATTATGATTGTGTTGTTATATCATTATATACTTTTTAAAACTAATCAAGTTGTACCCTTAAAACTGGTGGATTTTTATTATAAGTATATGTTAATGAACTTGATAAATAACGTTAAGAAACAGCCTTATCAAGGGGCACATAGATGGGTCAGTCAGATAAGTGTGTGACTCTTGATTTTGGCTCAGGTCATGATCCCAGGGTCATGGGTTCAATCGTTGCATTGGGCCCTGGGCTAAGCATGACACCTGCTTGGGACTCTCTCTCTCTCTCTCTCTCTCTGTCTCTCCCTGTCTCCCTCTGCCCCTCCCTCATTTGCACTCTCTTCCTCTCTCTAAAATAAAAAAAAAAGAAAAGAAAATTTTATAAACAAAAAGAATCATCTAAGTTATAATGTGTGATCTCTTAGAACTTTGTGCTTCATTAGGGCACAGATTTAGGAAAATAGCTGCAGCAGGAAAACATAGGGTAATAATATTTATAAGATCATGGTGAATAAATGCTTCTGAAGAAACTAAGTAAATTGAAATGAGTGTCAGGCTCAAAAAATTAAAATGCTTAGGGAATTTTATGTAATGAAGTGCCTTTCTATACCTGAAGTTAAATTGTTGTCTCGTGGCATTTAGTAGTAAAGTGGAGATAATTAATAGTAATAATAATACTAATAGAAAATTAACTTTGCATGTTGATGAACTTCAGCTGAATTTAGAACCTGACACATTCTTTTAAGTGAAAAGTACCTCCTTTAAGGGGAAAGGGGGAGATCCAGACTATTGATTTGTCCATACCTCAGGAGTTATGGGTTGCATAGATCACATCTACCAGGAGTTAATAAACTATCGCCCATGGCCAGATTAGATTCACATCTTGTTTTTGTATAATGAGTGAGCTAAGAATTGTACATTTTTAAAAATTTTTTTTAATACTTATTTATTTTTGAGAGACAGATAGAGACAGAGTATGAGCAGGGGAGGGGCAGAGAGAGAGGGAGACACAGAATTCGAAGCAGGCTCCGGGCTCTGAGCTGTCAGCACAGAGCCCAATGCGGGGCCCGAACCCACATACTGAGAGATCATGACCTGAGCCGAAGTCGGACACTTAACCAACTGAGCCACCCAGGCGCCCCAAGAATTGTACATTTTTAAGGAGTTGTGAAAGAAAACATGAAAGTTGCAACAGGGACTCTATGTGGCCCACACACCGTAAAATATTTATTATCAGAAGTTTTATAGAAAAAATTTGCCTATCCATGACCTAGTGGTCCTGGAAATACCTTCCAATGAGGCTTCCTGCCAGAATAAGATAAACAATTCCCCTCATTCTAATACCCAGAGATACGAAATATCTGAGGTCTAACTGAAAAAGAATTCAAAATAGCTATTATGAAGAAATTCAACAGCTACAAGAAAACTCAAAATGACAATACAAGGATTTCAATAATAAAATTATTAAACAGAAAGAGTACTTTACCAAAGATATTGAGATTCTTAAAAAATAACCAAACAAATTCTAGAGCTGAAGAAGTCAATAAATGAGGTGAAAAATGCATTAAAAAGCATTCAAAATAGAGAAGATCTGATGGAAAAGAGGATAAGTTAGTTTAAAGATGGGAATAAGAAATGATTCAGGAGAGAAGAGAGAACTAAGATTTTAAAAAGTGAGACAGCCCTACAGGAAGTATCAGACTCCATTAGGAAAGCCACATAAGAGTAATTGGTATTCCAGAAGGAAAAGAGAGAAGAGGATAGAGAGCATATTTAAAGAAATGATACTGAGAATGTTCCAAACCCAGGGAAGGAACTGGATATACAAGTCTATGAAGTTAACAGAACACCTTATTGTCTCAACCCAAAAGATCTTCTCCAGGACACATTATATTAGAACTGCCAAAAGTCAGTGATAAAGAAAGAATTTTAATGAAACAAGAAAAGAAATAGGTTAAACTACAGGGAACTCCCATTAAAGTATCAGCAGATTTCTCAGGGAAAACTCTATGGCCAGGAGAGAGTGGAATGACAATGGAAATATTGAATGATAAGAACTGCCAGCCAAGAATACTCTATTTGGCCAAGTTTTCCTTCAGGTGTGAAGGAGAAGTAAAAGCTTTTCCAGATGAACAAAAACTGAGAGAGTTCACTATAACCGGACCTGCCTTATAGGATGTGGAGGCCCTTCAAGCTGAAACAAAAAGATGGAAGCACAAAGAACTCTGATTAAGGCGATAAGTAGTCAAAATTAGAAAACTGTAATTCAGGGGGGCCTGGGTGGCTCAGTCAGTTGAGCGTCCGACTTAGGCTCAGGTCATGATCTCACAGCTGGTGAGTTCGAGCCCCGCATTGGGCTCTGTACTGACAGCTAGAGCCCGGAGCCTGCTTCGGCTTCTGTGTCTTCCTCTCCCTCTCTGCCCCTAACCCACTCGCATTCTCTCTCTCAAAAATAAATAGACATTTAAAAAAATTTAAAAAATAAAGCTGTAATTCACGTTTAGAATAGTATATTAAACTCTTAATTATAGCATAAAGGTGAAAGGAAGAAGAACATTAAAAAGAGCCACTACAACTTGGTAACAAAATCATAGCATAAAAAGATATTTTATGACATCAAAAATATAAAAGGTGAAGAGTAAAAGTATGGAAACTTCATAGGGGAATGAAGGTAAATTGCTATCAGCATTAAAAAAACCACACTTTTTCTATAAAAATTTTTGTAAACTTCATGGAAATGCAAAGCAAAAGTCAAGAGCAGAGACACAAAACATAAAAAGGGGAAACTGAGAAAATCACCATGAAAAGACACCAGCTTACAAAGACAGAAACAGAAGGAAAAAGAAATTATGGAGAGGCAAAATAACCACAAGGCAAAACATTACAGTAGTAAATCCTTACATATCAATAATCACTCTAAATATAAATGGATTGAACTCAACAATCTAAAGGCACAGAGTGGTTGGATGGATAAATACAAAATAAGACCCAACTGCATGCCTACTGTCTACAGGACGCTCATTTCAGTTCTAAAGACACATGTAGGTTCAAAGTGAAAAGATGGAAGATATTTCAAGCAAACAAGTATGGGTGTAGACATACTTACCTTAGACAAAACAGACCTCAAGCTAATAAAAGTAAAGACATACTAAAAAAGGTTTTATATAATGCAAGTAATCAGTGTATCAAGAGGATATAACACTTGTAAATATGTGCACTCCCAACACCTGAGCCCCAAAATATATTAAGCAAATAACAGATATTAGAGGAGAAACAGACAACAATCCAATAATTGTAAAGGATTTCAATGACTCCTTTTATCAATGGACAAATTGTCCAGACAGAAAATCAACAAGGAAACATTGGAATTGAGCAATACTTTAAAACAAATGGATTTAATAGACATAAACAGAACATTCCATCTAACAGCATCAAGTGCATATGGAACATTCTCCAAGATATATCACATGTGATAGTTCACAAAACCAGTTTTAGCAAATTTAAGAAGATTAAAGTCATTTTAGCTATCTTCTCTGACCTCAATAATATGAAACTAGAAATCACTAAAGAGAAGAAGTGAGAAGATCTACAAATATGTGGAAACTAAAAAACACATTTGTAAACAACCATTGGGTCAAAGAACAAATCAAGAAGAAATTTTTTTTAAAATATTTGAAACAAATGAAAATAGAAATACAACATATCAGATATTATGGAATTCAGCAAAAGCTGTTCTCAGAGCAATGTTTGTATTTTTAAAAATGCACCTATTGATAAATTAGAAAGATCTTAAACAACCTAACTTTAAAACTTAAAGAACTGGAAAAAGAAGAACAAATTAAGCCCAAACTTAGCAGAAGGAAGGAAATAAAGCATCTGAATTTGGCTCAGGGCATGATCTCACAGTTCGTGGGTTCAAGCCCCACGTGGGGCTCTGTGCTGATGGCTCAGAGCCTAGAGCCTGCTTCGGATTCTGTGTCTCCCTCTCTCTTTGTCCCTCCCCAGCTCATGCTCTGTCTCTCTCTGTCTCAGAAATAAATAAACATTAAAAAATTTAAAAAAAGTGTTTTTATTTTTCAGAGAAAAAAATGTTTTTTCAAGAGTACACATAAATAAATAATGAAACTATCATCTTCCGTTTTCTGTACAACTCCTCCACCTGTGCTAGTCAACCCACTAATGGACAAAAAGAAAGATAGTGTCACTGTCACCAATGAGTTTTAGCCTTTTCAAACGATCAATAAGGTGAATTATGCACAGACTACACATAATGCAGACTCATGTTAAACAAATGTGGCATTCATAGACAATACAACATCTTACACACTCTTTGTGATGCCTGGCCACATGGATGGTGGAGTTAATAAACCTTTGACCTCCAGAAAGATTTAGGTCAGGGGTTATTTGCAGAAGTTGCAGCAGTTTGGAGGTGGAGGAAGGGGCACCGATTTCAGATTTACTCTTTACTGCTGTGATGCTGCTTGTCTTAATTGTCTCCCTAATTTATGTTAAAAAAAGCAGAGGGTATTATGCTAAGTGAAATAAGTCAATCAGAGAAAGACAGATATCATATGTTTTCACTTACATGTGGAAGTTGAGAAACTTAACAGAGCATCATGCGGGAAAGGAACGAAAAAAAAAATTAGTTACAGAGAGGGAGGTAAACCATAAGAGACTTTTAATACAGAGAAGGTGTTGGGGAAAATTGGTGATGAACATTGAGGAGGGGACTTGGGATGAGCACTGGATGTTTTAGGTAAGTGATGAATCATGGGAATCTACTCCCAAAGCCAAGAGTACACTGTATACGCTGTATATTAGCTAATTTGACAATAAATTACATTTAAGAAAAAGTAGTACAATGTTATAAGTGCCCCAACTTCCAAATGGAAAATATTACTCCTTTGTGGTAAGAAAACAAAGAAAAGACAAAATGCATTTGTTTTAAAGTCTACTGACGTCAGGTGCTTTTAATTTGTTTTTAAATCTCATTGGAACGCTTCAAAAACTTTCGGTCTTCCAAAAGTTTGGAAGATCTGTAACTGAAAGCAAATTCAAACAGATCCTCATTTTTATAATATTTAGTTCCACATTCTAAGCAAATTGCAGTTTCACAAAAGTACTCAGGCTAATCGTTGCTCCTTCATATCGTAGTGACTCTGACTAGTATCAGAAAAGAAAATCAGTGGTCTATTTTCTGTTCACTGTATTTTATCTGCACAATCATATGCTATTTTCATTCTAGAAGACTGTGGAAGTGTGCAGTCTGTACTTTTAAGTACATCTATGACTACATTTTTTTTATTCCAAGGCATCAGTTATATTCCTTTACAAGACCAGATGAATCAGGAGCTTGGGATCTATGCTAATCACATTATAAGATAGAAACACCCTGAAAGCTCAGTCCCTTATCACCTAATCAACTTCTGAGCCTGTCCCTGAGCCTTGTGCTGGGAAAGGAGAAAAATAGGTTGTAGTGAAGTTTTGTGAAGTGCGTTTAATCAACACACTCCCTGACTGGAGTATGAAAAATCATGGACTGTCACTGCCCCTTCAGCCCAGGAGAGTTTCTTGAGATCATAGGAAGAAGGAGAAAGAGCCTGTTGTCTCTCACCAAACAAGAGTGCGCCAAGCAAGGTACATTGATCATTCACCCTGGGTTCTTAAGGGGAAACAGGCAAAAGAAGAGAAAGCAAAAGCAAAAACAAAACCAGAACAAAAGAAAACAACAACAAGTAAAAGAACCAATTTAAAATCTTCAATTTCAAATGCAAGTGAAAAACAAGTAGTATGCTGTTAGCTACTATTGTTTTGGCTAAATAGTAAGCATTTAGATTTGAGGAAGTGGTGAGCTTAATCATGGGCAGGAAGAAACCAATGGGCCTCAACAATTCTGCAAAAGTGTCAGACCGAAAAAGTGGCCAATTTTCAGAGGTGACTAATAGCGCAACTTGCACTGCAGATGAACTGTTATTAATGACAATAGTAAGGAAAACCAACGTCAAACAGGAGTCTTGTCTTCCAAATTAGTTTGATTTAAAGTTGGGCTGGCATGATTTTAATCCTACTTTTCTTTAGACAATTGTGTGAATAGTTTCATAGCACTACAGAGTGCTTTTTCAAAAACTGAAAACAGGGCGCCTGGGTGGCGCAGTCGGTTAAGCGTCCGACTTCAGCCAGGTCACGATCTCGCGGTCCGTGAGTTCGAGCCCCGGGTCAGGCTCTGGGCTGATGGCTCAGAGCCTGGAGCCTGTTTCCGATTCTGTGTCTCCCTCTCTCTCTGCCCCTCCCCCGTTCATGCTCTGTCTCTCTCTGTCCCAAAAATAAATAAACGTTGAAAAAAAAATTCAAAAAAAAAAAAAAACAACTGAAAACTGTAATGCAATTGATATAGAATCTGTTTTATATTGACATAGATGAACAGATCTATCATATGCTTGTCTGTGTACATTTACGTTCATACGGACATTGAAGGCAAATGCTTATCACCAGGTTGTTGAAGGAGTGAAGAAAAGAACAGGAGTTGGATGTGTGTACAATATGAAATATACTAGCTAACTTTTACTCTGTTATATGATGTTTCACTTGACAAGGTACAGAATTTTTTGTTTCCTTGGGTATAAATTCATTTGAATCACCACTAATGTAAGAAACCAAGACCAAAGTTAAACGTGGCGCTGTATTTAGAAATTCTGTGCCTTCCATTAAAGAAAAACGGAACATTATTGGTAGATGATTTCAGGTTATTGGTAGATGATTTCAGGTACGTGAGCGTCAGTGACAGAAATAATATAAAAATCTCCAAGTTGACCTTTAAAAGATTAGTAATAATTTTACCACAAATATTTTCATCTGAAGGCAAAAAAGTATTTGAAAGTTTTATCATAACGAGGACAGTAACATAATGATACCTGAGTTGGTGAAACACATCACACCACATTCTTTATCTGCCTGGAACATCATGGCAGAATTTGAACTGTTGGTTAAAGGGGATGGAGTGGATTATTACTGCATCACTGAAGTGTGAATGCAGTCTAATTAACAGAGTGGAGGCTGCTACACCCATGCTCTTATTGTATTTATGATATTTCACTTCCTTTCTGTAAGCTGTTGCAGTCACTGAAATATTGTCTCTTGCTGGCATGCTGTAATTCTTGCCCACCTGCTGCATTTTGACTGCTATCTGAGGATGCTGGGAGTGCAGTTCTCTTTTTTGCTTGGGAGTATTCTAATTACAATCTATTGTCTAGCTGAGATTCTGCCTCAAAAAGCAATTGAAAATGCTCAGTCCCCACCTTCCCCCAAAGAGTAAGTGGAAATAATTATGAAAATGCATTTGTCAATTGCCTTGGAATCACACATTATATTCTGACAATGTTATATATGTAACATTCAGTAAATCTCTGGCTTAACTCTTTGCTGTCATTTTTTTTATGGAGGAAATAAACTTATAGGAGGGAAAAATAAATGAAGATAAAGTACTTTCCTGCCTCCATCGCAGGTAGTGTTATATTTCTTTATTAAAAAAAACCGTAAACATGTATTGTGTTACTTAATTTTTATTTGAGTTTAGTTGGTATGTGACGTTACATTAGTTTCAGCATCTCTTGAAATATATCAATTCATTTCCTTCAGGATCAGCTTACATTTGCTTATTTATTTCATCCCCTTTCCAAAGAACCAAGCAATTATTTTCTTGTATTTTGATAATAGTTTTAAGATATTATAGCAAGATTATTTGTTTGGCTTTGTGAAGGAAGGGGCATCAAATGGAACAGCAGCAATCCTGTATTTTAACCCTGGATGTCATTAAAAGTTTGACCAAAACAGGCCATTTATACTTCTAAGCGTTCATTTCTTTTTTTTTTTTAATGTTTATTTTATTTTTGAGACAGAGAGAGACAGAGCATGACTGTGAGAGGGGAAGAGAGAGAGGGAGACACAGAATCCGAAGCAGGCTCCAGGCTCTGAGCTGTCAGCACAGAGCCCGACGCAAGGCTCGAACCCACAAACCGCAAGATCATGACCTGAGCCGAAGTCGGACGCTCAACCGACTGAGCCACCCAGGAACCCCAGCTAAGCATTCATTTCTTAAATGAATTAAGAAGCATGAATAAATGCCTTTTAGAGACTTGTTAATTCTGACATTTCTGTGATTCCTTTTGTGGTTTACTCCTTCACCAGCTGCAATTGCATGGGTAGGTCCATACTGAAAGGAAAAACATGTATGAGAAAGATACTCTAAGACATATATATATAGTCTTTCCTATGCCACTCATTTTGTATTCATGACTGTCCTTGAGATCGACGGAACTTACACAGTGATGCTAGCATTCTAGACGTTGTGAGTCGTACGTTGTGACTGTAATAAGAAAGGCCTTATACTCCACAGTATTTCCTTCAAATCTTAAAATGACAAGTAAAAGTAAACCTTTATACAATTATTTTTTTCCTGTTTGTAAATGTTGTGGGATAATATGTTTTATACAGAAAAAAACATAAATATTTGACATAATGTCACCTTTTGGTATGCGTAGATGAAGTCCAGCTCCATTATCCTCAGTCTTCTCTAAAGGCCAAATGTGATCATTTCCCCATGTCTCTGGTATTGGTCCTCTGACACCAACATTTTGGTCTTGGCCATCTCGCTACTTCACTACCTTCATGTTCTTGACACCAGCTCACAAATATTTGAAATAATTTTGAACTGTTGGACTTAATCAAACAAACTTGGACTCTGTGGCAACCACTAAGCTGGTTTATATCTCCAATCTAAGATGTGACCTTGAACTACTAATTTAAAGCAAATCTTTCACTTGCTCATCTCTCAAGGGGGTAATATTGCCTGCTTACTAGAACTATTATAATAATAAAATATTATTTGAGGTAGATGCAAGAAAAGATACCAAAACAATTCACTTGAATTTTATAAAATAGGTTTATAAATTTCACATGCTGGTAATAATTCAGTATGCTATACTTTTGAATACATTGTTTCTCATTAACTGTCAGAACACTGATTTAACTTAATAAAGCACCATTCTCAGTCCAAAGTTTTTAGTAAGTACCTCTTGATTATTCCCTTTTCTTAATTCCTACCTCCATTGACTTTTATCAAGTTGTCACTATCTCATACCATGACTATTTTAATAGACCTTTTAAAGGCATCTCTTTATTCCTCTCTGGTCTACTCTCTCTTTTACATTATTCCATTAGAACATGGATCTAGTCATACCGTTCTCAATTTTTGCTCTTTGTAACATACTTGCTACTGATTGAAGGTAAAAGAGTGAACCTCTTTTTGCAGTCTGAAATGTCTCTGAAATCCCATTCTAATCCCACTTTTGGTTACGGTCATGACTCATGCTTTCTATGATCTAGTTGTATTAAATTTCTCCTATTTTCTCAAACATAAGATTATGTTACAAGTATCTGGGCTTTATATTTCATGTTACTACTTATCACTCTAATAAAATACAATCCATCCTTATAGTCCTGAAGGAGCTAACTCAAATATTACTTCCCCAGTTTCTCAGGATGGATTTGTCATGCCTTCCTTTATTACTTCTAAGGCATTTTTTATAACATAATATAATTGTCATTATGTCTGTTTCCCACAACAGGGGCTACAACTCTTAATCTTGAAATTTCAGCATCCTGAGAATGTGTAGAAAGAGAGAGAAATGAACCACATGATTGCTGAAAAGAGAAATTGTAAGCATCAGTTTTGATGTTAGAATAATTTTAAATAGAAGAATATAATTTTATATTATCCCCAAATTTATATATTGAACATAGTGATATGCATGACCTAAACTTCTTTTTGAAGATTATTATAATATATCCTTTATTAATCTGATGCTCAGTAATATCGTAGTCCTAATTAATTCCCCCTTGCCTTCTCTTCCTTCTCTTATTTTCTCCATTCCTTCCTTCCCTCCCATTTCCTCCTCTTTTCCCTTTCCATTCTCTTTCCATTCATATTGCAAAGGCCAATGACAAAGAGAAAAAGTATGCATCTATGGATAGGATATTTGAGTTGAAAGAAACCTTAAGGGATAGGAAGATCCTGAAGATAAGCTCTTCTCCATCACATTTATGTTTATCCTGGTTTGATCAAGACGTATTACCTAGATAGAGTCAAGTAATTGAAGGTGTTGAGATCATAGGGGAATATACACAAGTCTTTGTGCAGAAAGATGTAAATACATTTCTGTCGATCAGGAACTGAAGATGTGTATAAATCGAAGTCCTATGAGTTTAATGAGAAAAATGTATCATTTCTGTTGCACATGGAAAAGAACATCTTCATTGTTAGTAAGAATTAGAGATGAGATAGGAGGTAAGCTTGAGAATATGTGTGTATAAGGGTAATGTGATTTTAAGTACCAGTCATGTACAGATCCCTTTCAAGCATGATGCAAGTTAACATTACTTTCTCTGTGGCATTTGTGTTAACAGACTTGAGGGTGAATGGTAGCAATTCTGGAAACTGTTCAAGTCTATGTAAGGTTGACATTTAATTCAACTGATGATCAAGCATGACTGCAAAGTAAGAGGATCGCATTCCATGTCCAGATTGTGGAATTAGTATCATTATTTAAAAATGACAGTTTATATAATGACACTAAAATGTGTTTATCTTTCAATCTATTTTTTCTTTAGAATACATCACTTATTAATTATGGTGTCTAAATGTGGTGTCTCTCCCAATCAGATGGTGCCCCCAAATGTGGGGTGCCAATTGGATGGATGCCAATGGCATGGGAAGTGAAAAGAATTCACCTGAAGCAGAACAAAAGAGATAGAAATTTATGGAAAATATCACAAGGGAGCAATAGGCAGGACAGCAAATGAGAGGCTGTCTCCAAGAGGAAGTGGGTAGGGACCATTTTTAAAGGGGAAGGTGAGGAGGTATGGCGACTTATGAAATTTCCCCCTTTTTGGGAACTGGGCTTGGTTGTAAGTAGCCCATTGGCTAGTTAGGACCTTTGGATATGTTGAGGTGGGTTGCCTGATGGACCTGTGTGTATTCAGCCAGCTAGTCACTGTGGGCCCTTTCTATATTCCATCACTCAAACCTGTATGCCCAAAAGCAGCCTCTACATTAATGATTAAAAAAAATATTGATTCTTGCAACCACACACCTTAATATTTTTTTTAATTTTAATGTTTTTATTTATTTTTGAGAGAGAGAGAGACAGAGACAGAATGTGAGTGGGGAGAGGGGCAGAGAGAGAGAAAGAATCAGAAGAAGGCTTCAGGCTCTGAGCTGTCAGCACAGAGCCCTATTGCAGACTTGAACTCATGAACTGTGAAATCATGACTTGAGCCCAAGTCAGATGCTTAACCGACTGAGCCATCCAGGTGCCCCCTACACCTTAAACTTTGGCTATCATTTCTCTGAACTTTGCCAAGTTCACAGTCTCTACTAGAAGCCCTATATCTCCTTTTCAGCAGGACCACCTATATATATATATATATATATATATATATATATATATATATATATATATATATAATGATTATTTATTTTTGAGGGAGAGAGAGAGAGAGAGGCAAAGTGCAATCAGGGGAGGAATAGGGAGAGAGGAAGAGACAGAATCGGAAGGAGGCTCCAGGCTCAGAGCTGTCAGCACAGAGCCCGATTCAGGACTCGAACTCACGAACTGTGAGATTATGACCTGAGCTGAATGCTTAACCAACTTAGCCACCCAGGTGCCCCTGGACCACCTTTTAAAAGAATAGTGTCTTGATTGTTATTTTTTTCCCACAAATTCCATAATATATCTTTTGGCTCTGCCTTGCTGCTGTTTTCATGCCTCAACTGCTGTGCAACAGGTGAAGACATCCATTCAAAATTTATCTTTTTCCTAAAAAAAATAAGAAATAGTATTTCCTATCTGGATGTTAGACAGCTATGTTACATCCAGAGGATAAAGAAAAAAAAATAGAAACTGAATGATAACAAAACAAACCAAAACAATGATGTACTGCTAAATCCTTTCTTAGCCAGTTATTAAGCTTCATGGTGTGATCCTGGTTGAATGCCTCAACATTCATTAAACGACACCAACTAAACTTTCTGCTTGACAAAGATTAGTGAAACCCTTACCACTTCAATATGCTACCTTGTAATATTTCAGTCTTTGTTAGTTTCATAAAAATATAACCTTTAATACAATAACTCAACCTGTGTTAAAATTGGCTGTGAAATTAATAGTCATAGAGGTTTCTCAGAAGGAATTACATTATTATTCAATTAGACTATTTTTCCTACTTAAACTATGGGAGAGATGTGTAGAGTTTGAAATTTTAGAACCTCATAAGATTGACTTTTGGCTTTTTGCATCAGCTAGTTTTGAATATTATATAGGAAATAATATTGCAGGTTCAAGGAAGAATATCAAACACATGTATTCAAAGTTCAACTTTTGTAGAACATAGATTTAATGTAGTTTTGTTTTTATAATGCCTTCTTTACCATCTTCATGGAAGGTTGAAGAGTTGAAGAAATTATTATGTCATTAAAATTAATTAAATCAAATATGCTTGATTTTTCCTGTTTTTGAAACTAACACCTTTTGGTTCTTTTAAAAGAAGTCTTTATGGATTGCTATAGTTCCTGTCTCCCTCACCACCTACCTTAGTCTAAATACTCTCATCAGTTAATTGTTTATTTAACTAACACTCCTTACAACAAGTTGTTTTCTGGAGAAAAAAGCTAGAAAAGAATACAGCTTCTTCTTGTTCTTCTTGTTCTCGTTCTTCTTGTTCTCATTCTTCTTCTTCCCCTTCTTCTTCCTCTTCTTCTTCTTCTTCTTCTTCTTCTTCTTCTTCTTCTTCTTCTTCTTCTTCTCCTTCTTCTTCTTCTTCTTCTTCTTCTCCTTCTTCTTCTTCTTCTTCTTCTTCTTCTTCTTCTTCTTCTTCTTCTTCTTCTTCTTCTTCCCCTTCTTCTTCTTCTTCTTCCCCTTCTTCTTCTTCTTCTTCCCCTTCTTCTTCTTCTTCTTCCCCTTCTTCTTCTTCTTCTTCCCCTTCTTCTTTCTCTTCTTCTTCTTCTTCTTCTTCTTCTTCTTCTTCTTCTTCTCCTTCTTCTTCTTCTTCTTCTTCTTCTTCTTCTTCTTCTTCTTCTTCTTCTTCTTCTTCTTCTCCTTCTTCTTCTTCTTCTTCTTCTTCTTCTTCTTCTCCTTCTCCTTCTTCTTCTTCTTCTTCTTCCCCTTCTTCTTCTTCTTCTTCTTCTTCTTCTTCTTCTTCTCCTTCTTCTTCTTTTCTTCTATTAATTCTAAGTTTATTTGAGCCAGGGCCCCTGAGATTTTCCAGCAACTGCCTGTGAGTTCTGAATTAAACTCTTTTAAAGTTCAGGTTCTCACTGTTTTTCACAGGAAAGATAAATACTCAAATGGAGAGTGGAATCTGAGTCTAAAAACAAAACTTGCCAAAGAAAATCCTCTCTCTCTCTCTCTCTCTCAGCTATTGCATGTTCTCTGGCTTTTGGGAAAAAACAACCATAATGACCTTGCACTTATTGAGCTAGGTCTTTTTGACATTCAAAGGCTGAGACAAAGTTGAGCATTTGGTAAAGTCTTATCCACCCTGAGCTGGTGAGAATGGAATACAACACAAAAGAAGATTCTTCCCAAGTTACTAGTAGGAGGTTGAAAGCTGTATTTGGGTCACAGACATACAGGAGAAAACGTGTTTGTTTTTTATCACTTTGAGATCTCAGATACAAAAGATATTTTCACACACCCGATAAGAGTTTTAATTATTATTATTATTATTATTATTATTATTTGAAAAATGGCTCTTAATCTGACGGTCTCCAGCTAACTTTCAAGGGAATCATAAAGTAGAAGTTCTAGAGGACAAATATATGCACAACAATAGAATTATTAAAGGCTTAGAGATTTGAATGGAACACAAAATTAAATTTTTGTTTGTAGAAATATATGTAGAAATGTAGAAATACATTAATTTAGCTGGTTTCTGGTTCTGCATTTAAATAGCTTGGAAGTTGCCGTTCCTTCTTGACCAGTAAAAATCTGAGCAGACTGAAAAGATCAACAATTTTTCCTTGGATGTATAAGAAAAGGGAGGCAACAGGGCAAACCACTGTGTTCAGGATTGAAGACCAACAGGCAAACACAGCAGAAACTCGGGACCAGAAATTCTGCAGGATCCGGCGGTGAGTAGGAAAACCTGAACTGGAATTGACAAATTGCCAGAGGCTCAGGGTGGAGAGTTCTATGAGCTAAAAACTTTGGGAGAACCAATCATGGAATAGGATGGCCTCCACATTACTGTGACATTTGCCTCTAGGATTTTGACCAAGTCCCCACAGTACATGTCAGAGAAATATCTCTTCCTGTTTCTAGCAGGAGAAATGGAAAAAGAATCATTTTCAAATATCCCAGAGCATCTTGTTTGTTTGTTTGTTTTTAACAAGGTTTCCCCTTACAAGAAACTATTTAACCAGAGCTTAACCTGCTGATTTTATCAGATTTTATCAGAGCCTAATTTATCTAGAGGAAGGAAAATACCCAACTGCAGAACACTTTAGTAATTTTGTCCCAATTAAGGAGGAGAAAAACAAAACTGAGAACTTGTGAAGTTCATCATCCAGAGAAATAGAAATAAGCTCACTAAAATACCTAGACCTAATCTTAGGGCCATAGAATGGTTTCCCTCACCCCATACCTTACCAACACATTACCAAGGACCTATGTGCAGCAATCCCCTTTACCTGATCCATGATGTTTAGCTAGCAAGAAAAAATTACAAACCATATCAGAAGGAAAATACATACACACACACACACACACACACAATTTGAAGAGACAGATCAAGCATCAGAACAAGACATAGCAGACATTAAAATTATTAAAAGGCTATCAGGGATAATGAAAAACATTACATAACAATAAAAGGGTCAATTCTCCTAGAAGACACAACAATTCTTAACATGTATGCACCTAATAAAGCATGAAAACTCTATGAGGCAAAAACTGAGAGAAATGCAAAAAAGATAGATAAATGCATGATCATAGTTGGAGACTTCAAAGCTTTTGTCTTAGAAATGGACAGATCAACCAGACAGAAAATTAGTAAAGGCATAGTTGAACTCAACAGCACCATCAATCAACTAGATAGAATTGACATCTGTAGTCTATTCCAGAACAGAATTTACTTTTTTTTTCTAACGTTTATATAAAACATTCATTAAGATAGACAACATTCTGGACAATAAAACACACTTTAACAATTTTAAAAGAATACAAATCATACAAATCATACAATATCAGCTTTTAGACCCTAAGGGGATGAAGCCAGAAATCAACAAGAGAAAGAAAACTGGACAATCTCAAAATACACGGAGATTAAGCAACATACTTCTAAATACCATATGGGTAAAAGAATAAATTTCAAGAGAAATTTAAAAAGTATTCTGAACTAAATGAAAATGAAAACACAACTTAATCAAAATTGTGGAATGCAGTGCTTAATAGGAAATGTATAGCATTGAAAGCATACATTAGAGTAGGAAAAATCTAAAATCAGTAATCTAAATTTCCATCTGAGAAAATGGGAAAAAGGAGAGTAATTTAATCCAAAGTAAGCAGAAAATGATGAGAATGATCAGAATGAGAAATGAGAAATGATAAGAATCAGAATGGAAATCAATAAAATTGAAAACAAAAAAAAAGTAGGGAAAATCAATAAAACAAAAAGCTTGTTCTGTGAAAGAATCAATAAAATTGATAAAGCTCTAGTCAGGCTAACTAAGAAAATAATGTGGATGACACAAATCACTAATATCAGAAATAAAAGTGGGGGCATGACTACAAATATCACAGAAACTGAAGGAATGCTATGAATAACTCTATGCTCACAAATTTGAAAACCCAGATGAAATGGACAAATACCTTGAAAAACACAGTCTGCCAAAACTCACCCAAAATATACAATTTGAATATGTCTATGTTTATTAAAGAAATTAAATCAATAATAACTTTACAAAACAGGAAGTACAAGAGCAACTTGGATTTATGGTGAATTCCACAAAATTTAAGGAAGTTATACTAACACTCCATAATTGTCTTTTTAAAATTTTTTTTTAATGTTTATTTTGGTTTTTGAGAGAGACACAGACAGAATGCGAACGGGTTGGGCGGAGATACAGAGAGACACAGAGGATAGAGGAAAAGTTTCTCAACTTGATAAAGACTATCTATAAACTAACAAACACACAAAACACAGCTAGCATCATACTTAATGGTGAGAAACTTTCCAATTAAGATCAGACACAAGGTAATCATGTCTTCTCTCTCTACTTCTTTTCAACATCATACTACAAGTTCTGGAAAATTCTATAAAACATAAAAAGGGAAAAGGAGATTGGCAAAGGAGACATAAAACTGTCTTTGGTCACAGATGACAATTTCATCTGTGTAGAAAATTTGTTTTGAAATGACAAAAAAAAAAAAAAAAAACCCTCCTGGAACTATTAAGCAATTATAGCAAGTTTACAGAAACCAAAGTTAACATACAAAAGCCCATCACTTGCCTATGTTACCAGAAATGAGCAGGCAGAATTTAAAATTAAAACCACAGTCCTATTTGAATTAGCACCCTCACAATGAAATGCTTGGGCATAAATCTAACAAAACGTGTACATGATGTACATGAAGAAAACTACAAAACTTTGATGAATGAAATAAAAAATAACCAAATAAATGGAAAGATAGCCCATGTCATAGTTAAGACAATTTAATATTGTCAGGATGTCAGACCTTCCCAACTTGATCTGTAGATCCAGTGCAATTTAAGTCAAAATGCCAGAAAGTTATTTTATGAATATAGACAAAGTGATTCTACAGTTTATATGGAGAGGAAAAAAAATAATAAATAAGAGTGGCAAACACAGTGCTGAAAGAGAGAAACAACGTTGGAGGACTAACACTACCTGACTTCAAGACTAACTATAAAGCTGAAGTACAGTGTGGTATTGGGGAAAATATAGACAAACACATCATAGAACAGAATAGAGAGCCCAGAAATAGACCTACATAAATATAATCAGCTGATATTTGACAAAGGAGCAAGCACAAAACAATGTAACAAATTGTTTTCAACAAATGACACGGAAAAAAACTGAACATCTGCATGTAAAAAAAAAAAAGTAGAAGAAGAAGAATCTAAACTTAAGATTTACAATCTCCACAAAACTGAACTCGGAATGGATCATAAAACTACATGTTATGTGACTGTTGGCCATCCGGATGTCTTCTTTAGAGAAGTGTCTATTCATGTTTTCTGCCCATTTCTTCACTGGGTTATTTGTTTTTAGGGTGTGGAGTTTGGTGAGCTCTTTACAGATTTTGGATACTAGCCCTCTGTACGATATGTCATTTGCAAATATCTTTTCCCATTCCGTTGGTTGCCTTTTAGTTTTGTTGGTTGTTTCCTTTGCTGTGCAGAAGCTTTTTATCTTCATAAGGTCCCAGTAATTCACTTTTGCTTTTAATTCCCTTGCCTTTGGGGTAGAGTGGGAGAGAGCCAAAGCATAAGAGACTCTTAAAAACTGAGAACAAACTGAGGGTTGATGGGGGGTGGGAGGGAGGGGAGGGTGGGTGATGGGTATTGAGGAGGGCACCTTTTGGGATGAGCACTGGGTGTTGTATGGAAACCAATTTGACAATAAATTTCACTTATTGAAAAAAAACTACATGTTAAACACAAAACTGTGAAACTCCTAGAAGACAGCATAGAGGAAACCCTAGATGATATTGGTACGGCGATTATATTTAGAAACAATATCATCAGCATGATTATTGAGAAATATATTGAGAAACACCTTTTTTTCATGTCCTTAATTTGTAATATATACTACTTACAACTGGACTTTTTTAAAGTTTTTATTTAAATTCCAGTTAGTTATCACACAGTTTAATATTGGTTTCAGTTGTACAATATAGTGATTCAACATGTACGTATAACACCCAGTGCTCATTACAAGTGCCCTCCTTAATTCGCATTACCTATTTATCCCATCTGGCCACCCACCTCCCTTCTGTCAGCTGTTTATATTTTTCTTATTTATTTATTTATTTATTTATTTATTTATTTATTTAGAGAGATAGAGAAAGAGAGAGAGTGAGCAGCGGAGGGGCAGAGAGAGAGGAGAGAAAGAATTCCAAGCAGGCTCTGCACTGGGAGCACACAGCCAGAAGTGGGGCTAAAATGTCTCAGGAACCGGGAGAACATGACCTGGGCAGAAATCAAGAGTCAGATGCTTAACCAACTGAGCCACTCAGGTGCCCCTGTTTACTGGTTTTAAAGATGGAATAGGGAACTGTATTTATTTGTCACTTATCATACACCAGGCTCAGCAATGCATCTACAAATGAGTGTATTTAATTCTAATTTTGAGGGTGCTATTGTTATCGTAATTTTCCGATGACAGACTGAGTGTGTGTGTGTGTGTGTGTGTGTGTGTGTGTGTGTGTGTGTCCATGTGCATGTATAAGAGTGCGGGTAAGTGAGCCCTTGGATAGGTATGCATATTTTATTTCTTTTTAGGGTCTATAAATAGCAGCTTTAACCCAATTTAGAAATGTTGTACATGCTATAAGCACACCAAATTTTCATGATTCCAATGTCCTAATATGTAGAAAGAAGAAGTTAACATTATATTTATATGGGCAAAATACTTTGGGAACCCACGTGAAATTTTCTCCAAGCTTTCTCAATTTTACGAACAATATCTGTTGTCACTAAAGTGCAATGAAAAACATAATTAAGTGTCCTCATGCTAAACACTCCAGGTCCTTAAATATTTAACAGCTTAGAATTAATGCCCCTGATGTAATATAGTCAGCACATAAATATTTAATGCCACTCTGTAAACTTTCAGAGTTAGCATATACTGTGGTCGTGTTCAATACCCCTAGCACATACAGAAGTAAAGCCTACTCAGTTCGTTTTTGCCAGGGCTTGGATCCCCCAAACCTCCTGCTGTAACTACATTATGGGGCAAAACTCCCTTCTCCCTTCAGTTCCTACTCACCTGCTAATGGATGCAGCAGTGTTTTGTGGTTGTTGTTTGTTTTTGACAACAAGGTGAACAATGGAAAACCAGAAAGGGCAGGAGTAATGCATAAAATGCTTACTTCTTGAACAATCTATCAACAGCATATACACTTAGACTGCATGCATATGCTGTAGAAACAGAGATGAAGCCAGACTAAGAAATGAGGTCAAACACTGTTTAGCTAAATCAGCAGACGCTGTGTGTTGGCACTAACCTCAGAGTGAGAAATCACTGTCACCTCACCTTGCTGCAGGATTTTGGCACTTCCAAAATCAGACCCTTCAATTTTCATCTATGGGTGAAACTGCTTTAATGTGAATCCTCAAGAAATCATTTTAAAGTCCTCTAAACTCCCAGAATAGAATTGAATATTAGAATTTGGATGATGCCCCCAATATCTTCTATGACAGGTGTCAAACTTTTAAAACAACCTAAGTTGCTTACTTGATCATAAGTAATTTAACAGTGAAAGAGAAGTAGAGCTGGGATATTTTTTTCTTGTTCTTTCCTTTTGGCTCTTTGAAATAGAACATTAAAAGCTTGCACTGATGATACTGGGTTTTGTTGTGACACTTATCAGCCATCTATGTTTTGCATTTGAAAAACAACACAAAAGCAAACACTGTTAGTGAAAGCTATTTTTTTTTAAAACACCTAAGAATAATTTGTGCCCCTAAGAAGATAGTGTGTCAGCAAAATTGTTAGGTTTATGATGAAAAGATATATGCAATTTAATAAGGTTTTTAGGTCAGTGAATTGGATTCAGGATTTCAGGCAGGAAGGAAAACAAATTCAAAACAGTTGAGCATAAGAACTACAAGAACAAAAAGAGAAAAACCATCAGAAAAAAAAGTTTAAAACTAAATTGTTTCCTCAAGAATGAAATTTAGTATGATGATCACACACAATGCATTTCCAATAAAATATAAAGTAGCAACTGAGGATTTACATTATAATTGCCATATAAATGTAGCACTAAAGTTGCTACATTGTTAGTACCTGGTCCTGTTTCCTACAATGCCAGAAAAATGTAGGTCAATAATTCTCTGGTATTGGCCTGCTTTAATTTATTTAATTTATTTTTCATTGGCCTGCTTTTAATAAGACTGTTTCAAGTTTATGGAAGCTAAGTCCACAGGTGCAGGCAATCAATTTCATGCTTTTGTGTGTTTGTTTTTAAATTCCGAACTGTTCACGGAAATGCTTAATCTAAAAATAATTTAATAATTAAAACTACCAATGAGTGCTAGACACATTGTTTAATTGTGCCAGTGTATTGAGACACGAAAGAGTGAGAACACTAATGTCAACCAATTGTATAGAGAAATTTTAGGTGAACAAATAAGCATTTGCTTATTGATGAAATAAAATAAGGTCAGCCAAATTAGCATACAACCTAATTTTTCTGAGTTAGTTTTATTTGATTAATCAAGTTTAGACCACTGGTGCTCTGTCATCTAAACTTTCTATTCATCACTAATTTTTTTAAAAATGCTCCAGTTTGAAGTTTGTTGTGTCTTCTCATTATAATTCCACACTTGTAACAGAGAAAGCTTTCTAGGGCTGGACAATTGCGTATTCAATCTTGACCTTCCCTAAGGCACTATTTTTTTTTTTTTGGCTCGTGAATATTCTCGCCTTTAAGAAAATAATGTTGCTTTGGAATTGGAAGATTCTTCAGAATTCTCCTCAATGGCTCATGAAAATAAATTTATCTTCACCCATAACCGTGCTCTGCTATTTGCTTTTCCTCCTCATGTCTCAGAATAAATTCTCCAATGAGTGTAAGCTATTGGGAAATATATTAGAGGATTTTGACTATAAGGAATATTTTCTAAGGCAAATAAGAAATTTAAAAAAATGATAATGTGGAGGACAATCCTATACCTTAAAACATCTTGGAGGGGTTAGAGAAATAGCCACTTAAATAGAATAATAAAGCAGACTCAATGCCATATTTCAAGAATTATTTTGCCATATACATACTATGAAAATCGGGGGATGGGTAAAAATCCTTGTAAGAAAGAGATTGAAGAATTGAGGGGAAACAAACCAGCTGATTTGCCTTCATGAGAACAGCGCAAACCTGGCAATGTTCTAGCCCTCACATAAAGCATCGTCATGATTCTAATGAACAGATATTTGTCAGGTTTCAGCACTGCCTGAGTTGTGTATTTGTTAGACAGCTCTTAATTAATCAGTTTTATAATCAGTAGCTTTATCTACTATTCTTAGTATGTATATTTCACATACAGACCTTTCTCTTTCTTCTAATTTAGAACTCTCTATGTTGGTATACTTCTTATACCAGGGTCTATATGTGTTTATTTCCACACAGCTTCTAAAGTCACTTACAAAATTAAACTCAGAATATAATAGAAGGGATTACACATTAAAACACCCCCTCCCCAAAGGACGAATTGGTTATAAGAAGCAAAGAAAAGGCATTCTAAATTACCTCGACTGGGAATTCTGCTATTTCATAATCTTCCTAATAGAAAAATATGTATGCTTTACAAAATTGTGGCAAATTAAAGAAATGAGAGAGCCCCAGACATTGTTTTCCCACTTATGAAATGACAAAAATTTCCAGTTAGCAATGATATTAGATATTTTAATGAATTATTGACTTTCCAATACAGATTACACCTGTGAGCCCAAGGAGTCCAAACTTCTGTGGCTGAAATCTTCTTTTTGCCATCACCATAGCAATAGATCAGTGTTAATATACCTATGATCTGGACATCTGATATGTTCTTGAAAAAAAAAAACTTTATTTTTATGGAATCTCTATATTCAAGATGGAACTCAAATTTACAACCATGAATCTACAATCAAGGGTCACATGGTCCACTGATTGAGCCAGTCAGGCTCCCCCATTATGTTCTTAATCTAGAGAAGTAACAGAGACAAGTAGCTACAGAAATTAACCCAATTAGTCACTCTATTCATCTCACTACGTAAAATGACCAATCATGGTATTGCTGGGTGAGTAATAAGAATCCCATTCCCTATTCCCACACCATGTTTCATGAATTTTAATGTGTATTTTCATATAAGAAGCACTAATGTGACAAAAATTTCCCTAGGATGCTGCTTTACTTGAAACCCCATATTTTCATTTACTTGCACCATTTTACATTAAATACTTTTTTTTGTCTTTATTTGCTCTCAAATTCTCATATATATTTGCCTCTTCAATAAAATTTCAATAAAACTTGATTATAAGAATATTAAGTACATAACAAATGTTTTCAATTATGGAATGGGGATTAGAGAATATAAAGCCGTAAACCTAGGTTTTAATCTTGACTCCAGCATTCACTAGCTTGTATTGTTGGTAGGGTCCCCTCCCTAAGGAAAAGGAACACAAAAACAAAAACAAAACCTCAAGGCAACCTGGCTGTATACTTACATGACAACATCCTTCACGACCTTGTAACATGAGACCGCTTAAGCAGACTACATGTTTGTATGTTACCATCTATGGAAGACAAAGAAGTAGAAAATATATAGAAAACTACCCATGTGGTGGTTCAGGGCTCAGTTCTTAGGGTATGAACCCAACTGAGTGGTGCAGGAAGGAATAAAGTTGCTTCCTGGAAAGAAAAGCCTCCCAGTCATGACTCTCTCTGCAAGAATCCTGCTACAGTATGACTGACAAGTCACAGAACCACTTTGAGCATCATCAACTGTATCATCCCTAAAATAAACATAATAAGAAGACTCATCTGCATAGATTGTTGTGGAGATGGAATTAGTAGTTTTAAGGATTAAAAACACCACTTAATATGGGGAAAACTGTGTGTATATTTATTGTTAAATAAGCATGTAAGAGAGATATACCAGGGTCTAGATTGGAATTTGACAAACTTTGTAAGGACCAGGCAGTACATAGTTGGGTTTTATAGGACATGAACGTCTCTATTACATTTTATTTGTTTGCTTTGTTTTATTTTTATGTTTCTTTCAAATGAAAGAAAAAAAAAAACATTCTTAGCTCATAAGCACAAAAATGCGGGCTAGCTTTGGCTCCTGGCTATAGCTTGCCAAACCCCTGGTCTGGAGGATAAGAGTCCCAGTGGACTATATAGTAACTGACAGAAGGGAAATTAACATAGCCCTGGGGAAGAGAGTAAAGCATCCTGTTGTTCCTTGATGTTTTTGATCCTTTTTTCTGATGAGTACTGAAAAAAAAATGCATTTGCCAGACCAGTTGCAATACATTGAGTGCCAGATGGTCTGTTGGTTAGTGCTAGTAAAAACCCCATAACTGGAAGTAAATGGAGATTGAGGCATAACTATTGGTTGCATTTTGGCTAGTCCATATAAATTCAGCTTCACTTACCTGTTTTGGATTGAGGATATGGTGGGAATTACTTTCTATCATTGAGGGTGACCCCAGAATATAATGAATTATGATTTTCCTGGTGATACTTCCTCCCATCAGGGAACAAACATGAAGGTTCTGTTTGTTCTTTGATTATCTGTATCAATTAAGCATTTAAGAACCAGGAACATGAACAGCAGTTAGAAATTCAGAAATATTGGATAAACCATAAGAGACTCTTGGGCTAGGATTCCATTTGTGTTTTGCATCCGTGTGACCTTCACTGTCACTACAGAGCTATAATAGTATTCGTGTCCTTTAGAATCAGGACCAATAGACATCAAATGCTTTAGGTACTCAGTTTTCTCCAGTATACAGTTGCTAAGGTAACTGGTTGCATATACCTTTGAGAAAGGACTGGAGGAATAATTATAGAGTGATACAATGGTATTTCTGTCTTGCTTTCATTATGTGGAGCATGGATCTTAAAATCGGTTCAGAACTGGAAAGGGTGAGGACTTGTAATTTTCCATTGTCGCATCTGACATCAGTCTGTTTCTCACCAACTCTTCTTTTTTCCCTGTTTGTAGAAGTAGGCCATTGCCTGGTTGCCTACCTATTTTTCATGGTTAAGATCTCCCAATCGAGGGGGGCATACATCCTTTCAAATTAGTGTTTTCATTTTCTTCGGATAAATATCCATTAGTGGAATTTCCAGATCATAGGATATTTCTTTTTTTTTTTTTTTTTTTTTTTTTTTTTTTTTTTTTGAGGAAACTCCATACTGTTTTCCACAGTGGCTGCACCAATTTACATTCCCACCAACAATGCGCGAGATTCCTTTTTCTCCACATCCTCACTAACACTTATTGTTTCTTGTGGTTTTGATTGTAGCCGTTCTGACAGGTGTGAGGTGATATCTCATTATAGTTTTGATTTGCATTTCCCTTATGATGGATGAGTGATGTTGAACATCTTTTTATGTGTCTGTAGGCCATTTGTATGTCTTCTTTGGAAAAATGTCTATTTAGGTCCTCTGCCCATTTTTATTGGTTTATTTGTTTTTCTTTTTCTTCCTCTGTGGTGTTGAGTTGTATATGTTCTTTATATACTTTGGATATTAACTCTTTATTTGATACATCATTTAAAGATACCTTCTCCTATTTATCAAATTGCCTTTTTGTTTTGTCAATGGTTTCCTTCAGTGTGCAAAACCTTTAAATGATTATGTTGTACAATTAAAACTAATGTAAACTTGTGTGTCAACTCTACTAAGAAAAAAATAGAATCCATCTTATAATATGTATCAATGAGTCCACTTGAAAAATAAATTGAGCACCTTGTAAATTCAGGTATTGGAATATGTACCTATTCTGTGATGTTCATGCATATATGTTTCCAGCTCTTTTTTTTTTTTTATTTTAAATCTTTTTTTTTTCAACGTTTATTTATTTTTGGGACAGAGAGAGACAGAGCATGAACGGGGGAGGGGCAGAGAGAGAGGGAGACACAGAATGGGAAACAGGCTCCAGGCTCTGAGCCATCAGCCCAGAGCCCGACGCGGGGCTCGAACTCCCGGACCGCGAGATCGTGACCTGGCTGAAGTCGGACGCTTAACCGACTGTGCCACCCAGGCGCCCCTGTTTCCAGCTCTTTTTACAAGATGTATTTAACAAGACATATCAAAGACCCATTCAGAAAAAAAAAATCACAATTTATTACCCAATGCCATAGACTTGTATAATAATTTCCCACATTCTGCTGCCCATTCTGATGTTGATGCTTTTAGTGCCTCTTATGGTTGAGGGTCAAAACTGAACTTCTGCTGTTCAGAATCACATCATAGCATCACTCAACCTTACCGAGCCTAGTTCTATGGACATATCTCTCCACCATCAACCCTGACATACAGAGGACACTCACCATGTGCTTGCCTAATGATGCAGGTTCCATTTCTTATTGTCTGAGCGGAGTGTGTGTCCTCTGTGCTTTTCTGGTAAGCATGGCCTGACCAATTTTATGAGCCTCCTAACTGTTTTGTAGGAACAGGTTCTGTCATCTACACTTCATGACATTATGGCATTGTCTAATGCAACTTTCAACGGAGAGTCCCCGAAGTAAACCTGGCTTTATTTATCACTGATAAAATATTAAATCGGGAGACATAGGAAATGGCTCCATGATCACATGCCAATTCAGTTTTCCTTAGGCAGCCTTTGAGACTGTTCCCCCTCTTTCAGCATACTTAATATATATTTGGACATAGTTTTCATTGTTCTTATCAGTACATATATTTTTTGGTCTAGCAATATTTCAGGGAGTAAGCTATTTTCTCCTGGGCCAGAATATACTTCTCTCATACTAAGACCTGACCACACTTATTGGTCTAGATACAGTGAAGAGAAACTAGAGAAGAACTTGAGAAGTGCAACCATCATCTAGGGGCACCCACCCCAGGGAGGTCTACACTGTCTCCAGGGAAGTAGGACTACTTCATCTTGCAAGAAAGATAGAGCTGTATGTGCTGAACCAGAAGTTTCAGAATTGGGGGCTAGAAGATTCTCCAGTCATTCACACAGATTTTCCATCCCAAATATTAGGTTTCTCCTCTTTCCACATCACTGCCTTGACGGTAGACTAGGAGATACCTCACAGTTATGCATTTAGTCTCCTGTTTGCTTTGGCTGTTGTTACAATTAATTGCAGTGTCTAATTTCTAACATTATTTATCTTGAGGCCTTAGAAGATAAGGACCTTTCTAACTGGTAATATGGAGGATGTTAGTATACAGTATTCCCCTTTTCCACATGGGATATGTTCCAAGACCTTCAGTGCATGTGTGAAACCACAGATATTACTGAACCGTATATACTCTGTTTATTCCATACTTGCATCCCTATGATAAAGGTAGCTTCTAGGCTGAGCGATGACTGCATAGGAAAACTAAAGGACCTAGAGATTGATTTACATGCATTATTATCTACTTTACTATAATCACATTAAGTAGGAAGAACTACTAAAGTATGGAAATATCCAAGCACACAGACCAATTTTAACCACATCACAACTTTTAGCTTGTCCTTTGTCTCTAGCATTACCTGCCTTCTGTTCTAAGATTTCAGTTTAGATTTTTTCCCTGAGATTACATTAGATATTTTGATTCATCACAGACCTACCTTAGACTACGTTTGTTTCACTGCCATCATATCCTTTTATTTTTTCATAAGTTTACTCAAGTAGGGATCTGATGACTTAAGAAAACCATGAATAGCACATTCTTTTTTCAGCATCCACTCTATTTGATTCAATTCCTGGTGACTAATGATATTTTACAAATTTTAAATACTAATTGGTCATTAGAGTACTTTTCTTTTGTAAAGTAACTATTAACATTTGTGCATGTTTATATGTCATTTTCTAATTGGTAGGGATTCTTCATAAAGGATATGAGTCTATTGTATGATATGATGCATATATACCTTTTGTCTCTCTATGTCTCTATCTATCTATCTATCATCCATCTTCTTTTTTTATTTTTCTTAATATTTATTTATGAGAGAGAGAGAGAGAGAGAGAGAGAGAGAGAGAGATCACATCACAAATGGGGGAGGAGCAGAGAGAGAGAGGGAGACACAGAACCTGAAACAGGCTCCAAGCTCTAGGCTGTCAGTACAGAGCCCAACTCACGGACCTCGAGATTATGACCTGAGCCTAAATTGGACGCTTAACTGATTGAACCACTCAGGCACCCCTATCTGTCATCTGTCTTTCTACCTATCATTTTATATCTTCTCCAATCTGTCAGTTATCTTTTCACTCTCATTGGTGTTTTTTAATCATGCAAGTTATGATTTTAATATAGTTAATTATGCTCCTTTTATGACTGATTAATTTTACTTCTTGTAAGAAATGTTTGTCTAAAGTCATGAAGTTGTATAGTTTCACCAAAAGATATATTGTTTTACTTTAAGCGTTTAGATTTGCAATTTCCTGGAATCATGAGTGTGTGTGTGTGTGTGTGTGTGTGTGTGTGTGTGTGTGTATGCATGTTCACAGTTATGTGCTATTATGTGGAACTATTGGGCTTTTTTTTTTTTTCTCATGGATATCTAATTGACCCACTACCTGTCATTGAAAAGGACAACCTTTTCCATTGGTCTGCTTCATCATTCTTACAAATCATATAGCCATGTATATAGAGATCCATTTTTGAAATCTCCATTCTGTTCAATTGGCCAGTTTGTCTATCCTTGTGCCAATATTATAGTGTGTTAAACACAAGAGCTTCATAATGTATTCTAAAATTTGATGAGACAAGTTCTTCATTTTAGACACTTTCATCAGGATTTCCTAGGCTATAACAACTAATTTTTAAGTTGTTCCTATTTCCACAAGTGGAAAGATTTATATTATTTTCATGTGACACTTTAAATAAAAGCAAACAATGGAATCCAGAGATGGATTTCTTCTTCTGAGACTCATACTATATTGTCTAACAAATAGTAGTTTGGTAAATTATAGCTCACAAACTTATATTATTTTTAAAATACAGTTTAACATTTTAAGAGTCTTCTAAACACTGGGTATTTGATTCATATTTTGATTTCACAGAATTGTTTTTATTTTTACAAAAAGGCAGCAGGTTGGAATATATTACCTTTTTTAAAATAAGAAAAATTAAACAAAGCCTCCTTAGCACTAATGAATATGAGGTGAGAGATGTGAATTATTTTGAGGGGAATGCCAATTTGAATGGAAAGTGTAGAAAAATTTTCATTGCTAATACAGTAAACCACGTCTACAAGGACTGCACATTTTGAGTACAATCAACTTAGCATATTTCTAAAACAACAACAACAAAAACAAAGGACCTTTTTTAAAGGAAAAAAATAAGAAAAATATTGCCAACACACTGAATGACTGACCACATTGTGTTTGTATAGAATAAGACTGTACCAGCAACATTCTGTGAATTCCCAGTTCCTCGGAGAGGGATTATGCTTGCTGATGGGCAATTGCAGTAGTTCATACACAAGAACACCATAAATAAAGCAAAAAATATTAGAAGGGACTCTGGGACAATGAGGGACTCTGAGACAAGGAAGTGCCAATGTCTCAAGGGCATCTGAAAAGGAAGGATTTTTTATTTCAATGTATCAACGTCTGACAATAAACCTCAGTACCTCTGACAATTTCCTTTGGCTACGTCCTCTATCAAAAGCAACTCAGTTATCTTATGTATGATACAATAATTGTAAGAATGTATAACTCTGGATTATTCCACATTTTGCTTTTTAACAGTCATGCATGTGCTCTATGGGTGTGTGTGGAGGGTAAGAAAGAGGGGGAAGGAGGGAAAAAATAAGAAAGAGGAGAGAGTTCTATCAGCATGATCTCTGGATAATCAACATGTATAGATTTTAAATTAATATATAATTCACATATATTACATAAAGTTAAAAGGAATTAATATGTACTGTGTAATTCTATCCCTATTAATATATGAAAATATGTGCACATGTCATTCAATTTATGGATTAAAAGTTTGTTAATAGGATAGTAGGATGCTAGGTAAATAGATCACTACCATTTTCATATATTATTGATTTTATTTCTTAAAATAAAATACATACCAACATTGCTAATCACAGATAATGAAATTTAAATGTTACTGTTTATATAATTAAATACAAAATTAGTTTTTAATTAAATAAAAATGTCACTTTCAATGTTCAAGTCATTTATTTAGATATTTTGACTAAAATAGATACAAAACCTCTGTATGTTCAAATCTTTATAAAGGTCTTAAAAATTCAAAAGTCTCTTAGGATATAGTCTTTATTTTAAGAGATTTTAATAGTTTTAGAAAAAAGACTGAGGCATGTAAAAATGTTAGAAAGCAAAGCATTTTGGTGTAGAAGAGAATGCTATGCATAATTTTACATAATGTAAATATAGCAGGATTTGGGGGAGACAGAGAGATCACAGGAGATTAGAATACATTAATTTGTCTCCCAATTTGACTTATGCACTTGAATGTAAATACTTTATCTATTAAGAATTTGTTTGCTATCTATTTTGTCTTTAAAAGTACATTTTGGAAAATGTACTATGTTCAATACAGATTTACTTTAATTTCCTTTCCTTTATAATGTGGGTGTGAGGGACAATAAAAAAATTTATTTTAAGTACTTGAGAATTTTAAATGGCCTAAACATTTTGAAAAAAAAAAAAAAACTTTCCCATTACTTGTTATTTTCCTCCAAAACCACTCAAAAATATCCTTTATCTTTTATTTCAGGATTTTAATTCCTTGATGAGGGAAGCAGGAAAAGGAATTCAATTAAGGCTTAATTGTATCTTTGTATGAGTGATTGTAACTGTGACTGTAATACTTACTACCTCTGAGACGTAGTAAGAAAGAGGCTAGAAAGAAACAAAAAGCATCTTTCTTTCTGGTTACAGTGTAGACTGATGACTAACTGGACACCTATGCAATGTATGACAATAAAAGGGGAAATAAAATTCTTAGCTGATTTTTGATATAAAACAAGACCATGTTCAAATAATTTATCTATAACTAAGAAGTTGCTAACTCTAACTGGTGTATCTACACAACTAATGTAGTAGATATGTATTATTAATATTTACCTTAAAATTATACTGGTTGTTCATGCACTGTTGGTGGGAATGCAGACTGTTGCAGAGATTATGGAGAACAGTATAGAGGTTCCTCAAAAAATTAAAAACAGAATTACCATATGATCCAGTAATTCCACTACAAAATATTTCCCTAAAAACTACAAAAACACTGGGACACCTGGGTGGCTCAGTCAGTTAAGCCGCTCTGACTTCGGCTCAAATCATGATCTCAGAGTTCATGGGTTTGAGTCCCACATCGGGTTCTGTGCTGACAGCTCAGAGCCAGGAGCCTGCTTCAGATTCTGTGTCTCCCTCTCTCTCTGCCCCTCCCCTGCTCGTGCGCTCCCTCTCTCTCTCTCTCTCTCCCTCAAAAATAAATAAAAACATTAAAAAAAATTAAAAAGACTATGAAAACACCAATTCAAAAAGATATATGCACCCCTATGTTTATTGCAACACTATTTACAATAGCTAAATTATGTCAAGTGCCCATTGATAGATGAATGGATGAATAAGATGTGTTATATATATGGGATATTACTCAGCCATAAAAAGAATGAAACCTTGCCATTTTCCACAGCATGAGTGGATCCAGAGGGTAAAATGCTAAGTGAGATAAGTCAGTCAGAGAAAGACAAATACAATGTGATTTCATTCATATTTTGAATTTAAGAAACAAAACAAATGAACAAAGAAAAAAAGAGGCAAACTAGAAAACAGACTTTTAACCACAGAGAACAAACTGATGGGCACCAAAGAGCAGGTGGGTGGGAAGATGGATGAAATCAGTGAAGGGGATTAAGAGTATACTTATGATGAGGACTGGGTGAGGTATAGGATTGTTGAATCACTATATTGTACACCTGAAACTAACATAACACTGTATGTTAACTATAGTGGAATTAAAATTAAAAAATATATATATTGGTTCTTCAAGTTATAGACTTGAAATGTTATCTGTCTTTTATTTATTTTTTTTACATTTGTTTATTTTTGAGAGACAGAGAGAGACAGAGTACAAGTGGAGGAGGGACAGAGATAGAAGGAGACACAGAAACCGAAGCAGGCTCCAGGCTCTAAACTGTCAGCACAGAGCTTGATATGAGGCTCGAATTCACAAGCTGTGAGATCATGGCCTGAGCCGAAGTTGGACATTTAACTGACTGAGCCACCCAGGTGCCCCATTATCTGTCTTTTAATTTTCAATATTAAGTGTTTTTGCTATTTAACAAATATAAAGGAAATAATAATGCAAGTATATGACTAGCTTCATCTTTTGTCCCATTGCCATACATATCTGATTTGCCCATGCGGATAATCCCAGCAGGCCAATACTCAAAATCTCCTACAGAAGTGTTTTATTTATTACAACCACCCATCATATATATCACTGTTTTCTCCTTTTGCCCATAGCTAGACTCAAAATATATATCCTTTCAGAGAGGGAATGACCTGCCTTTAAATATAATGTCTGGCAATACAATGGTTTCCCTTCTCACATTAATAACCTGAGTAAGAACAACATCTTGTCAAATGCCATTAACTGTGACCTCAGTGCTGTGTCATAATACCCCTTTGGTATCTAATAAACGTTTTCAGCCGAAACCTACTGTTTAAACGACCATAACCTCTAGAACGATTCTTACCTGAATATATATTCACCTGAAATTCTCAAAATCCTATCAATGACGATAAATGATTATAAAAATTGTCACTTAACCTCATTATGTCTTTTTCTCTCTTTATACCATGCGGATATCCACCGAAATTACAAATAGTTTTTAGCTTGTTTTATCTCATTGAAGCTACTTCAAGCCAGGGTTGCTTAGTATTTCTCTGGAGGTGTATACATCCCAATATATTTTAATTGTTCTGAATGCACTTTAATGTTTTGAAATATAGAGAAAACATATTAGGACATATTAGTCTGAGGCTCCATTTATTTCATTCCCTCTAAAATCAGTGTCTTTAAAAATAAAACAGATGCAAATGTAAAGTGCTGAGAATATACTGAAATACTGAAATAAACTGTAAACTAAGCCAAATAGTTTAGGAAAGCACAGACATACGGACAAGTACAGCTGCCTTTTCCAAACATGCATGCACATCATATATTGCTTTTGAACAAAATTTTTAGGGGCGCCTGGGTAGCTCAGTCTGGTTAAGTATCCGACTTCAGCTCAGGTCATGATCTCACAGATTGTGGGTTGGAGCCTCAGGTGGGGTGCTGTGCTGATAGCTCGGTGCCTGGAACCTACTTTGGATCCTCTGTTTTCCTCTCTTTCTACCTCTCTTCTGCTTGCATTCTGTCTTTCTCTTTCTCAAAAATAAACTTTAAAAGAATTAAAAAAATTAAATTTCAGCAACATTTCTATCTTTAAATGGACATTACAATAATGACTGTGTTTTTTAAAAAAAAATTATTTATTTATTTATTTTGAGAGAGAGAGAGAGAGAGAGAGAGAGAGAGAGAGAGAATGAGTGGGGGAGGGGCAGAGAGAGATGGAGAGAGAGAATCCCAAGAAGGCTCTGTGCTGACAGCTGAGTCGATGTGAGGATTGATGCCATGAACCCTGAGATTATGACCTGAGCCAAAATCAAGAGTCGAAAACTTAATCAGCTGAGCCACCGAGGGTCCCCTCTTTTTTTTTTTTTTTTTTTTTTTCAGGTATCATCAGTAAAAATAATTCAGTGTGTTACATTTAACTAAGACTTTACATAATTATGCTAGCTGGTTCTTCTTTGGTAATTGTATTACCTTAACCACGAATTTAAGAAAAAACAATAAAATAAAATTTCAGTTAAAAGTTAATGTTTTTTTTGTTTTTTTTTTTTTTTTAGAGAAAGAGAGAGAGAGAGAGAGAGAGAGAGAGAGAGAGAACATGTGCCAGCAGGGGAGAGTGGTAGAGGGAGAAGAGACAGAATCTTTTGTTTTAAATGTTTGTTTGTTTTGGAGAGAGAGAGCTCAAGCAGGGGAGGGACCCAGAGAGAGGGAGAGAGAGAACACCAAGCAGGCTTTGTGCTATCAGCATGGAGCCTGACGTGGGGGGGTCTATCTCACAAATGGTGGCATCATGACCTTAGCCGAAATCAAGAATTGGACACTCCACCAAGCCACCTAGTTAATCTGTTTTAAGTTAATCTTATTTAATTAAAAGTTAACTAAAAGTTAATCTGTTTTAAGTGCTCTTTGCTAACTCAGTTGGTAGAGCATGTGACTCTTGATCTCAGGTCATGAGTTCAAGCCCCATGTTGGGTATAGAAATCACTGAAACAAATTATGCGTTCTACCTTACAAAATAATAGTTATTCATATCTAAACTATGGTTACTCTTCTACCTGGAAAGCCTGTGGTGTTTCTCCTGCTCTTTGTCTTGTGCTTAGGAGAGAAGGTGGCTGCTTCTGACGTGACATTGCTGCCATCACACTGGAGTCTTCGCAGTGTGAGAACAATCAGGACTTTCAAAGGATTCCGCGTGCCAAAAATTCATATAAGTGGCACAAACAGAAAAAGAGATAACGACAGACTGAATTGTCACACCATTTCATACGCATTGGGTGAAGCCAGTCTTTTCCAGTCCACAATATGGACAGATGACTTCCTTACAGGGATTGTTAGAAAATAAGAATCTCCATGAGTTCCCCTCTGAACTTACTGAAAATATAATCCCCATTTTTTCTGTTCCAGATAAAAATAGGAAATGGACAAAATCCAGCGTTGCAGCAGCATTGGACAGTAGCAGAATATGAGGTAAACTGAGGCAAAGAGAGGCAGAGTTAGCATTAAAAACCAATGATGACAAAGAGATCTACTTACATTCCCAAGGCTCTGTGTTTAGCTGCCATCTGGGCAAGGGGTGGAAAGACCCATGGATTCTCTTTTCTTTCATTTGCAAATGTAAATGTGTTTGAGATGTATCTAATTTGCTTTCTAGTTTGAGTGGGGTCTCCATTGTTTGCAACCCAAAGAGAACACTGTCATACAGATTTCTGATAAATGGCAGAGGATTTCACAAGTGACAAACCTTAAAATACAGAACTAGCTGTGCTAAAGGGGCTTCGAGGCCATGGACTGGACGCTGTCTCCCTCCACCTCCAGAGGAGATATTAAAAATCTTGTTTATGGGGGTGTCTGTGTGGCTCAGTCGGTTAAGCGTCTGACTTCGGTTCAGGTCATGATCTCACAGTTTGTGAGTTCAAGCCCTGCATCAGGCTCTGTGCCGACAGTTCAGAGCCTGGAGCCTGCTTCCGATTCTGTGTCTCCCTCTCTCTCTGCTCCTCCCCCACTCATGCTCTCTCTCTCTCTCTCTCCTTCAAACACAAATAAAAACATTTAAAAACATTTAAAAAAATTGCTTATGGAACCAAAACCATTCCATAAGTCTTTCAACAGGCTAACCTTAGGATTCTCATTCACGCAACTATGACTTTAAGGGGTATGGTAGAAAACTGTTCAGAGGTTGGGGTGTTGTGGCTATGTTTTGTGGCTTTTCCAAAAGGTGAAAAGGACAAAGTCTGATTGTACAAAGCGGCAGTTAGCCATGCAAACAATTGGACAATGATAGGCCCCATGATAGTGTTTACACCTGGTGCAAAATGTGCTTCTCATCATGTCTCAGCTGTCACTTGCTTCAAACAACCTCTTCTCCCTTCAACATGATCTGGGAAGACATCTGAAATGACCATTTCAGAGTCTAGAAAATTAACATTCAAAGAACGTCCACTTCATTAATTGTATACAGACACATCGTTAATCGCTGTTTCGTTACAGAAGAATATGGTAAAATGAGTACACGGCAATAATCATGAACACTTACGTTGAATTTCTTCAGTAGAAAGTAGAATGGTATTGAACTTAGTAAGTTCAACCAGAGCCCAGAAAATGGCTTTGCTATGGACATATTTATAACTTAACACTTTTGCAAGAATTTTCCTGTGATGTCTTCTCATTGACTGGTGACAGAACATAACAGTATTAATGGACATAGGAGCCTAGGTCCTTTTGTGAGGAGGTGATGGATGGTCTTATTTCCTTTTGTTTCATTGTTCAGTATATCTCTCTGAGTAAATGCGGAAGACTATAATAAATTCTCATCATATTTCCAGAACCTCTCCTTTATACTGAAGGTTGTTTGGATATGAACTTGCCAGCACTTTCCAATAAAACCCCACTGTCAATGTCAATTAAAGTAATATTTGTCACACTGCCTGTCTAAAAGTCAGATTAATGCTAATTATCCCCAGAAATAGATGCTTACTTTGATGTGTAATTTTTTTTTAAATTAAGAATTACTCCATTAGAAATAATGCATCATGTTCATATTTTATTTTCTCTAAAAGCTTTCAGCATAGCAAAAAATTCCTTTACTTTTAATGTCAAATGTCCTTTAAGTATCGCGGTGATAAATAGTAAATGAGATCCCATCCTGTTTGGAAAAAAAAAAATGTGTACCGCTTTTTCACTCCCTAAATATAGTGGATATAGATATAAAAATGCATATACATGAGAAACAGAGAGGGAGAGAGAAAGAAAAATGATAAGAATAAAATTGCAACCTTACAAAATTCTTTAAATCCAGAAGTACTTTTCCTGGTAGGAATTGTGTGCTAGCAAACCCAAATTAGTAAGACCTTGTTACTATAGCAAGCTCTGTAGTCACAACAGGCTTTGAACCCTGAGTTTGCCACCAAATAGATCTGTGACCTTGGACAAGTTATAGAATTTCTGTAAACCTCACTTTCTTCACATAAATAATAGAAATATAACAATTTGAGGAACAATTGATATAAATTATTTAAAGTTGTTGGAAGAATATTGATCATCTAATAATTTACCCATAAATATTTGTTGGTGGTAGAGTTCCTGTGATTCTTTTTGTTTCTATTATTGATTATCTATTAGCCATTGAAACGAAGTTCTTTATATTCCAAGGATGAAACTAGTGATGTTCAGTTATAGCAAAAATACACGTTTGCAAGATTTTTGAGAGAGAGACAGAGCGTGAGTGAAGGAGGGCCAGAGAGAAAGAGAGACAGAATCTGAAGCAGGCTCCAGGCTCTGAGCTGTCAGCACAGAGCCAGACGTGGGGCTTGAAGTCACCAACTGTGAGATCATGACCTGAGCCGAAGTTGGATGTTCAACCGACTGAGCCACTGAGGAGCCCCTTAAAATGACACTTTATTAATTCCTATATTATTTGTTGGTTGTACATTTATGTTGCTCTGTGACGTTAAGGTTTAATGCCCACCTGGAACTTTAATACTCATGGGTACATCTTTGTTTATGTAGTATTTAAGACCAGAGACTTAAGAGTTTTGTAGAATCTGATGGGAGGCATGTATGTTAGACATGCATGTATCTTTCCTAAATCAAAAGCATTCTCAGTATAATCATAATTATTGCAAATGTGTCTCTATGGTATAAAGTCCCCTACAGAATCTATGAATTTCCAAATATGTTTATATTTTTAAACAGACTTTAAAAAATCTACAGATAATTTAAAGATTTGAAAATTGTAAACGTTTAAAAATAAAGAACACTAATCTCTCCATTAAAAATAACCCTTGCTAAAATGGCAACTAATTTCTTTCCAGTCCTGTGGACCCACGTGATTGAGACACAAGAACATATCTCATTTAAGGAGACACAGAGCACATTGGCAAGTTAATGTTTGTGTATTTCAAAAATGATAAAGGATTTCCAACTAAAAAAAATTGCACTGACTTATTTAAAATTTCTATTTCTATTGTTCATATACCACAGTTCTAAGAAGCTTCTCATTTCTGCTACCCCCAAACCCTTCACTTTTGGTCAACAATTATAGTCTCCGTCTTACTTTTCTTTCTGTCTTCTCTCTTCCCTCTTTAGAAATCTCTAGCCTCTTTAGGCACTCTGGGCATGTCATCTTCCTATTAACCTCTATGCAGGAGCAGACACATCATTTACCTATAATATCATGCTTCTCTTGCAAAATCTTTCATGGCTTTTTATTGAGTCAAAAATCAGTCAAATTTTATATTTTTATTAAGTTTTGAATTGTGGGACATTGCTTGATCAATCAACATAATGCTGAAATATTCAGGAACCAGAGTTTTATTAAAAGATAAGAAGCATGAAGAGAAAAGAGAAAAAGCTGACAGAATTACAAAATTAGTTGCTTTAGGATTATAGAGCTTTGAGACAAATATCGGGAGCTGCCTCTCTGGGCTTTCATTCTGTAAAATAATAAAGCCTACTTGTTAAAGATAGTAGTGGGATTTATTTTACATACAGTTTAATCATACTTATACAATTGAATTAAAATTTTGTGCTTTGAACTGAAGAAGGCTACCTTTCTTTAAATTGATATCACATATATTCCTGGGAAAACAACTATTATATTAGTGAGATATAGAATATCTTTGAGTGCCTCAGAACTATCTAAAAAAATTAGATTTTAAACTTTGTCAAGGAGGGGCACCTGGGTAGCTCAGTCAGTTAAGCTTCCAACTTGGGCTCAGGTCATGATACCACGGCTTGTAGGTCTGAGCTCTGCGTCGGGTTCTGCACTGATAGCTCAGAGCCTGGAGCCTGCTTCAGATTCTGTGTCTCCCGCTCTCTCTGCCCCTCTCCCACTCCCTCTGTCTCTCTCTGTCTCTCTCTGTCTCTCTCTGTCTCTCTCTCTCTCAAAATAAATAAACATAATAATAAAAAAAACCCTTAAATTTGTCAAGGAACTATTATTAGATTGAGTAGGATCCTCATATTTAAAAATCTTGTTTGTATGACTTCCTGACTTTCCTCAAAATTGGCATTTTTTAATCTCTGTGATCCCCTGGCTCCATGACATATTTTTGCAATTTTAGTAGGTCTAAACAAGTATTTGTTAACAATATTGATGAAAGAATGGATGAAAAGATGGTGAGTGGGTGGATTATGTAATGGAGGGATGGATATTTAAATTGTCTTTGTTTCTGTCCGAGAGATACAGTCAGCAAAATAGCTCACTAATAGAATGTGGGTTCACTGAATGGAAACATTAAATCTAGAATAAGTCTATGTTGAATTCTCCCTTACATTTTATTTACATTTTATTGCAATGAAATATTCATACTTGATCTATGAAAATACTTTTTCTTTCATAATCATACATTTAATAATCTGTAGGCTCTGCCCTAGATATGTTAATAGCTATACTTAAGGCAGGCTTAGCTTTCAAAGACTCTAAATGCAATGATCCCTTTTCCAATAAAATGGCATCTATTTTTTTTTTTTTTTTTGAAAACTACTGCTATTCTACTGGGTATTATGTCAATGGATGTTCATAAAAGAGTGTTTTGAAGGATGAAAGAACAAAGAGAGCAGTGTCATTATACCTGTCAATGAATGATAACCATATGCACAAATGACTTTTCTTTTTTATTCCTTGTACATGGAGATTCAATTTGTATATCCTAGGATACACATTCAGACTATGAGTTTCACATTCACACACACACATACTCTCTCTCTCTCTCTCTCTCTCTCTCTCTCTCTCTCTCTCAAAACATTTATTAGAACTGGAAACTTCTTAATGTTTCCAGTAGAATTATTATAATGGAGGAGAAAACCAAGTGTGATTTCTGTTATTGGCTTTTCAATATGGACTGAGTAAATAAGAGATAATGCTTCTGACAATTTTTAATTGTGCAAGCAGTTCCACTGTAGTTTTATGCAAAATTGCCTTATTGTAACAACTACACACAAAAATTTTAAGATGCCATATTACCTTAGTTGTAAACAAAACTATATCACATTTTATTTGTGCCCATTTCCTTCTCCAGGGATAAAGACAACAATTTTCTCCACTTTTATCTAAAAACTCCTCTTGATACCCTGAACATCAAGGACACCTATGATGAAAATAAGCTAGATTAAAAATAGAGGACACAGCTCATCAATTGAAAGAGGTATCACAAAAGTTCAAAAAGTAGTTTGAGGAAGTCACCAAACGTTTTCAAGGTATTACACAGAGAGACGTTTGAATATACATGCTTTTGTCAGTGTCAGATTGTGTTGTGTTCAGGATAGACATATAGTTCCTTAACATAAGCAGGTATGTCACAGGTGTATAGGAAAATGATTACTTTTAATGACATAATAGATATTGATTATATTTTAGCCAGTAGGGATTAATGAAATGTTTCCCTTGTTGTAAGGTCTTCAAAAGTAGGAATTTAAATTAATTGAAGTAATTTACTGTACTCTGGAAAACTGCAGGACCTGGCATTTAGCCTTTTCTCACCAATTAAGTATTGTGTAGCTCAAATACATGCGATTGCATATATTTGAATTTCAATTAATTAGTCAATTCCTCCCAGGGATTTTTGCATTTTTCAGTTACTTAGAAGGAGAAATTTTCTACAAAGCAATGCGATAATATATAGCTCTTTAAGAACTTAACACATTATTACATATATTTTTTTTAATATTCAAACAACTCAACTCATGGGAATTACTGTAAATGTGGTTTAAAATTCACTATGTTAACTGTAAACTCACTGGGCAAGTGAACATTATTTTTATTGTCATATACACAGTCCATATCTCTCTATATAAAATTTCTTACAATATTGTCATAGGTACTTAGGAAATCTCCAGAGACTTTTTTTGATGATTAAAAAATGTACTGAAAAGATGAAATATATGTATATACTTATATACAATAACAGACAGCATTTAATTTTACATGAACCATTTGCCTAAATATCTACTATAGGTGTCATTATAGCCATATGCTACTGCTGACTCATGTTAGCTCAGGACATCTCATTGTTCTATTTTTACAAAATTTTATAGACAGATTGCTAGCTTAAAACCCACACTGGTGGGGGTGACTGGGTGGCTCAGTCAGTTAAGCATTGGGCTGCAACTCAGGTCGTGATCTCCTGGTTCAGGAGTTAGAGCCCCACATGGGGATCTCTGCTGTCAGCTCAGAGCCCGCTTCCTAACCACTTTCTGCCTCTCTCTCTATGTCCCTCTCAGATCTTTCTCTCTTTCTCTCTCTCAAAAAATAAATAAACATTTTTTAAAAAGTGAAACCCATCATGATGGGACTGTAATATATACACATAGAAAAAGTGCAAATACTACAAATCGGAATGCTATTTTTTTTTTCTCCAGGAAGTCAGTTATTACATATTTACTGGGATTATTTTCTCAACCTCTAGCACTTTCTTTTTCTTTCTTTCTTTCTTTTTAAAATTTGGCTCTTTATTGTTTTTCTTTTAATTTTTAAAATTTATTTATTTTGAAAGACAGTGTTAGCAAAGGAGGGGGAAAGAGAGAGAGTGTGTGGGAGCAGAGGAGGGGCAGAGAGAGAGGGAGAAAGAGAATTCCAATCCCTATGTTGGCTTGATCTCACAACCCTTGACCCTTGAGATCATGACCTGAGCTGAAATCAAGGTTCTCAAGCTTAACTGACTGAGCCACACAGGTGCCTCCTAGCACTTTCTAATTTAAGAACTGATTCAAAATAGTCTCACTTCAGTTATGGCTGTTTCTCTTCTCCTTGTGATGTCCCTGTTCAAATAGTCGTGTTTGTAAGTCCTGTTTGTGGTTTTTTTTTTTTTTTTATTATTATTTTATAAAAACTCCCTGAGTTTGAGCCATATTATAGTTTGCAGACTATTCTCAATCACTGCTCATGCAATTTTCAAAATTCATTAGGCAATATGCATTTTAATCACTTATTTGCAAAATTATGAGTAATTTAAAAATGGTCTAAAAAAAAAAAAGACCAAGACAACCACAATTGGTTTATCTAAAAAGATGGCCTTCCATAAATTCTTTTCCTTTTGTACACGTGCCACACTGCCCACCAAGAGGTGGAGTCTAATTTACTCCACCACATTGAATCAGTGCTACTTTGGCCAATACAATACAGCAGCAGTGACAGGGGGCGCTATCATTCCTGGGGACTGGCCATGAGTGCGTAGTACCCTGTGCTGCCATGTTGGAGCTACGGAGAGAGGACGCAGGGAGGAGCATAAACGCACAAGAAATTAAAAACAAACAAACCAACAAATAAGTACATACATACATAAATCTGTTGAGCTTCCAGATTATCTGCCCACCACCACTACTAGTTTATCTTAAAAGCTTGGACCTGGTCTTAGACCAAGATTGAATGGGTAAATGCTTTTTGGCACTAAAAGATCTTTGCTAAGAAAGTTCTATTCTAGGATGACCTGATTATAGTTTCTAAAATCTACCTATTAAAAAAAAATAAAAAAAATAAAATCTACCTATTATTAAATAAATTTTTTTTTCAACATTTATTTATTTTTGGGACAGAGAGAGACAGAGCATGAATGGGGGAGGGGTAGAGAGAGAGGGAGACACAGAATCGGAAACAGGCTCCAGGCTCTGAGCCATCAGCCCAGAGCCCGACGCGGGGCTAGAACTCACGGACCACGAGATAGTCACCTGGCTGAGGTCGGACGCTTAACCGACTGCGCCACCCAGGCGCCCCAACCTATTATTAAATATATCAGATCAGCGTTGTGTGTCCTGTGGCAGAAATTATCTTCCATTCTTCAGAAGGTATTGTAATACATCACTCTTGTTCTCACTGACACTAAACAAAACTGGTCCTCATTCACTCCTCCCCTTTACCTTCAGCCTTATATATGAAGTTAATATCACTCAGGCACAACCTTTCATGTTAATGATCATCTCCGGCCTATAAAAAAAAAAAAAATGGTTACAGGGGCGCCTGGGTGGCTCAGTCAGTTGAGTCCGACTTCGGCTCAGGTAATGATCTCGCCTTTCATGAGTTGGAGCCCCACGTCGGGCTCTGTGCTGACAGCTCGGAACCTGGAATCTACTTCGGATTCTGTGTCTCCCTCTCTCTCTGACCCTCCCCTGCTGGCACTCTGTCTCTTTCTCTCTCTCAAAAATAAATAAAAACATTAAAAAAATTAAAACAAAATTTTGGTTACATGTGTTCACTTTTAGCTGTAGTCTCCCTCCCATAATGATTGTTCAAGAAACTACCTCCCTTCTCCACCTTACTTTTAACCTTTCTCCTCTGGCTAAAGTATTTCTGTTCCTAACAAAGAAGCAAATTTTTCATGAATCTACCTTACTCTCAGAATTTATATATAGGTCTTTTTTTTAATGTCTTTGTAGCCAATTATCTTTATTTTATTTTTTGTAACTAGTAGAGCTAGTTAAAATATCACTTTATTCAAAAAACTCAAAATGTGGAAAATTGCATGCCACTTCTGTTAACTAAAAAGATTGTATCTCTTAATATCTTTATGAAAATGATAATTGCACATGATATTAAATAGTATGGTCTGTAAAACCTAGAATTAAAACAAAACAGTGTTATCTCCAACACATAATTTCTTTAGCCACTTGCTACTCTGTTGAGCTCACTTTTCAACATTTTTAGTTTTATCTCCCTCTGTTTTTCTTTGTAACAGGCTCCATATGTTTTTGATCTTACTTATTGTTACTATCTACTGATTTTCTATGAATGATTACTATTTATACTTATATAGCCCCTCATTCACCCTCAGTTTTTTTTCCAAAGTTCTTTTAATATATTGGTATCATCTGCGATACAATTATATTTCAATTGGAGACTGCATACAACTATGCAAATATTACTCAATGATAAGTGAGTAGCATATTTGAATCACATTTGTTTTCCTGTAACATTTTATTTTTCTAAGCATCAATTGCCAATGTTCTCGTTATTTAAACCTGCTTGGCTTCCCCCTCTCCCCCAATCTAATTGTTCTGTAAAACCTTAATATAACTTCCAACAACTTGGTAAAACACCTCTCAAAAACAATTTTGCAACAATTAAATCTACGTATTATCTGTCTCTTTGAAACTTCTTTCCTAGAGTTATTCACCCTCTCATTCCAAACTGGACTTGTGATTTTCTAGGAAAATTGCACAACTGTTGTCCTTTGACTTTTTTTGGTCATTGTTGTAGGAATTTCCCTCTCTTGTATTCTAAATTGGATTCACTTTTTCCAGGATCCTGTGCCTTTCTTATTATTGTTGGGCTTGTTCATATACTCCCTAAGAAAGGACAGAAAAAAGGGAAATTTTGAGATGGTTAATTTTCCAAATATGTTTATTCTACTTGCACACTTATTTTCTAGTTTACCACATACAGAATTCAAGATTGGAATTCATTGTGACAATATTGAAGAGACTGGTCTATTGGCGATGTGAGTTTGGTTTTGAGAAATCTGCGAATTTCCTATAATTTATCCTTTTTATACTGGCATTTTTTCCATTCAGAAATCCTTAAGAATTTTCCCTTTATTCTGATAATATTCAGTTTCATGTTTATTTGTCTTTGTTTGGGTTCTTTTATAGGTTCCTCTTGGATTGGATGCAAGACAAAACTTCTCCATCTAGAAATTCCTCTCCTCCAGGGCACCTGGGTGGCTCAGTGGGTTAAGTGTCTGGCTCTTGGTTGCAGCTCAGGTCACAGTCTCAGTTTTGCCAGGTGGAGCCCTGTATTGAGCTCTGTGCTGGCAACATGAAGCCTGCTCGGGACTCTCTCTCCCTCTTTCTCTCTGCTCCTCCCCCGCTCGCTCACATTGTCTCTGTCTCTCTCAACATAAATTTAAAAAAAAGACAAAAAAAAGAAGCTCCTCTCCTCCAATGTTTATAATTTTTATTTGAAAACAATTATAGATCCACAAAAAGGTTTCAAGTATTGCTCATGGCATTCCAGGTAACCTTCACCTGGCTACCCCCAAATGGTGACATCTTATGTGGCTGTAGCACAATGTCAAAACTACAAAACTGACACTGGTAGATTACTGCTAGCTAGACTACAGCCTTCTACAGATTTTACCATTTCAGTTAACTTACACAGTTTTTAAAGTGTGTGTAGTCGGTGCATTTTTATGCCTCATATTGATTTGTGTAACCACCAGCACAGTCAAGACACTGGACTATCCCATGACCACAAAACAACTTGCTTGGGCTCTTTTGTATTCGCTTCTACTGCCTTTCCTTGTCCACTAATCCAGTGTCCATGTCTGTGGATGTATTACACACATAAATATTGCTATTATATACATAATATTACTAATGTCTCTGCAACGTCACCAGTATTTGCAATACTGCTATTTTTTATTTTAGGTATTCTAATAGATATGCAGGAATTCTGCTCTAGTTTTGACAAAATACAATATATTCATATCATTTCCTAGGATATTTTTCTTTATTTTTTTATATTCTCCTTCTTCTAGTTCCTTTTACTCAGATGCATTGATTGCATAGATCACCTGTTTTCTTAGATCTTTGCTCTCTCTCTCCTCCTCTCCCCTCCCGTCTCCTTTCCTCTCCTCTGGTCTCTCGGCAAAAGGAGGGATAAGTTCTCAACTTTATTATATCCAAACTTTTATTTTTATTTATTTATTTATTTATTTATTTATTTATTTATTTATTTATTTTGCTTCCACCATATCATCTGCCATTCCTATGCAGAATCAATGCTGTAAGAAACTTCCAAAGACCAGAAACTGCCCACATGGACAGTTAGCATACTCACATATCTATCAAAATTCATTCTCATGGCAAAATGTGACTTACTGTGTACTTAAATGAGAAAGGAAAAAAAAGCACAAAATGTGGTTGTCAGGGCTGAGAAGAGGAATGGGAAAGGATGCTGGTGGATACAAGGTGTCTTTTGGGGGGTCATGAAAATGCTCTAAAATTAGATTGTGTTAACACTTGCACAACTCTGTAAATATATAAAAAACTTTTGAATTGCATACTTTAAGAAGGTTAATTTTGGGGCGCCTGGGTGGCGCAGTCGGTTAAGCGTCTGACTTCAGCCAGGTCACAATCTCGCCGTCCGTGAGTTCGAGCCCCGTGTCAGGCTCTGGGCTTATGGCTCAGAGCCTGGAGCCTGTTTCCGATTCTGTGTCTCCCTCTCTCTCTGCCCCTCCCCCGTTCATGCTCTGTCTCTCTCTGCCCCCCAAAAAATAAACGTTGAAAAAAATTAAAAAAAAGGTTAATTTTATGATATTTAAATTATATCTCAATAAAGTCATTTTTTAAAAAGTACATAGCACCAAGAATGAAAAATTCTACTGATGGGGGCCAGAGTGGCTCAGTCAGTTAAGTATCTGACTTCGGCTCAGGTCAGGATCTCATGGTTCATAAGATGGAGTCTCACTCAAGTTCTGCACTGACAGCGTGGAGCCTGCTTGGATCTTCTGTCCCCCTCTCTCTCTGCCTCTCCCCTACTCATGTGTGCTCTCTCTCCTCAAAAATAAATAAACATTTTTTTAAAGAAAAATTCCACTAATAAAGGACTCCTCAGAAGTCTAAATTCTTCCCAAGTCTCTAATGTCCCATCCCATGAAACTCCTTATTGTTAATCCCACAGTAAGACCAATGTTGTATTCACTCAGGTGGCTTTTCTTAGTCACAATCCTTCCTCTTGGGGATGCATGTAGGCAGGTGGGCAGATACCACATAGCGGAATGGCAGTAAATTACACATGCCCAATTCCTTGTCAGAAATGCTCTAATCAGGCCAAGCATTTCAACCTTTTATGTAAGGAATAAATGAGGGATGGAAAAAAAATAGAAACTTTATGTTAACGGAGGGCTTTTCCCAGGCAAGGAATCACGAAAATAGTGAATGCTTCTTTCTCCTGATCCTCATTACTTCTTTCCTCGACTACAGCATGCACTCAGTATTCAACTGACTGGGGATATTATTAGCGAAAATGTGCTATATTTGCACTTTTGGAAGAAGGAAAAGTCACAAATTTTGCCAGCCATCATATTCTTCTCCTATCCATATCCAAAGTCTTTTAAACAACTCTCTCCATTAAATATTTGAGATATATCTTTCAGATCTAGTTTTTCTTCATGGTTCAGTTTTCTGCTTGCTCTATCTATCTCCTCCCCGCCCTGAAATCAATGTTTATAGTATACAATTTTTGTTATATGACTTATTCTAATCTCTATATGAATGACTCCTATGTAAGCTCCAAGCATTTATTCTGGATGTACTTATTCTGTCTGAAACTGCTTGCCAAAAATTAATGTAAATATCCCTGTAGAATATAATTCAACTTATAAATGCTAAATATATTACCTTCTTTTCTAAATAGATTTGTCTTTTCCTCTTTAATGTCTTTCATTTTCTAATAAGACATCCAGAGGCACATCATGTCACCATTTTTCAAAGTGTTCGAGTCAAAAACCTTGATATCATTGTTCAGTCATTTATCCTCTTCAATATTCTTATTTTCTCAATCAAAATGATCACTTATTTTGTCTCTGAAATGTCACACTTAATTCTGAGCTCCTTACTGTCAATATTGCAACTGTCGCAAATTCTATATATGTCCTCAGCATTCCTCACTTGGATAATTGCACTAATGTCCTAACTGTTTCTCTATAGCCCTAAAAATTAGCCTTGCTAGTTCATTCTTAATACTGCTGGCAAAATCCAATTAGACCACTTGCATATTTGAAATCTCTATTGCCTATGGAATACAGCCTGCATTTCTAATAAGTCATTCGGCTATCAGATCAAATTGCTACTTCCTATAGGTGAGGTATATTTCTCCATAGTTTACGAATGCACGTTCCTTTTACTTTGCACATTTTTGCAATCTAAACCACATAAAACTAGTTATTTATTTAAAATAAGTACTGCTTGGAAAAACATTCCATGCCCATGGATCGGAAGAATAAAAATTGTTAAAATGTCAATTCTACCCGAAGCAATCTACATAGTCAATGCAATACCTATCAAAATAACACCAGGATTCTTCACAGAGCTAGAGAAAAAATACTAAAATTTGTATGAACAGGAAAAGACCCTGAACAGCCAAAGCAATCTTGAAAAAGAAAACCAAAGCAGGAGGCATCACAATCCCAGACTTTAGCCTCTACTACAAAGCTGTAACCATCAAAACGGTATGGTATTGGCATAAAAACAGACACATAGACAAAAGGAATAGAATAGAGAACCCAGAATTGGACCCACAAATGTATGGCCAACTAATCTTTGACAAAGTAGGAAAGAGCATCCAATGGAGAAAAGACAGTCCCTTTAACAAATGGTGCTGGGAGAACTGGACAGCAACATGAAGAAGATTGAAACTAGACCACTTGCTTACACCATACACAAAAATAAACTCAAAATGGATGAAAGACCTAAATGTGAGACAAGGAATCATCAAAACTCTAGAGGAGAAAGCAGGCACAAACCTCTTTGACCTCAGCCGCAGCAATTTCCTACTCGACACATCTCCAAAGGCAAGAGTATTAAAGGCAAAAATGAACTATCTAGACCTCATCCAGATAAAAAGCTTCTGTACTGCAAAGGAAACAACCAACAAAACTAAAAGGCAACTGATGGAACAGGAAAAGATATTTTTGAATGAGATATCAGATAAAGGGCTAGTATCCAAAATCTATAAAGAACTTAACAAACTCAACACCTGAAAAGCAAATAATCCAGTGAAGAAATGGGCACAAGACATGAATCGACACTTTTCCAAAGAAGACATCCAAATGGCCAACAGACACATCAAAAAATGCTCAATATCACTCATCATCGGGAAAATATAAATTAAAGCCACACTGAGATACCACCTCACACTGGTCAGAGTGGCTACACTGAACAAATCAGGAAACTATGGATGTTGGCAAGGATGTGGAGATATGCAAACCCCCATGCGCTATTGGTGGGAATACAAACTGGTGCAGCTGCTCTGGAAAACAGTATAGAGGTTCCTCAAAAAATTAAAAATAGAGCTACCCTATGACCCAGCAATAGCAGGGCTAGGAATTTACCCAAAGGATACAGGAGTGTTGATGCATAGGGGCACGTGTACCCAAAACTTTATAGTAGCACTCTCAACAATAGCCAAATTATGGAAAGAGCCTAAATGTCCATCAACTGATGAGTGGATAAAGAAGATATGGTTTATATATACAATGGAATACTACTTGCCAATGAGAAACAATGAAATCATGCCATTTGCAGCAACATGGATGGAGCTGGAAGGTATTATGCTAAGTGAAATAAGTCAGTCAGAGAAAGACAGATATCATATATTTTCACTCCTATGTGGATCTTGAGCAACTGAACAGAAGACCATGAGGGAAGGGAAGGCAGGGGGAAAAGTCACAGAGAGGGAGGGAGGTAAACCATAAGAGACTCTTAAATACAGGGAACAAACTAAGGGTGGAGAGGGGGGGTGGGGGAGAGGGAAAATGGGTGATGGGCATTGAGGAGGGCACTTGGTGGGATGAGCACTGGGTGTGGTATGGAAGCCAATTTGACAATAAATTATATTCATAAGAAAATAAAATAAAACAAGTATTGCTTTTCTCATATGTTATGAACTAAATGTTCATTTCTCCCCAAATGCATACATACATATATTACAACCTAATTGCCAATTTGAAGGTAGAGACTTTTGGAAATTATGAGGTCATGAAGGCGGGGCCTTCATAAATGGGGTTAGTGCCTTTATAAAAGAGACCCCAGAGAGTTCTGTCATCCTTTCCACAATGTGAGGACACAGCAAGAAGACAGATGTCTACGAACCTGGAAGCAGACCTTTATTGGACACTGAATTTTCTGGTACCGTGATCTCAAACTTCCCCCAGACTCCACAATGGTGAGAAATACGTTTCTGTTTTTTTTTTTTTAATTTTTTTTAATGTTTATTTTTCAGAGAGAGAGAGAAACAGAGTGTGAGCAGGGGAGGGGCAGAGAGAGAGGAAGACACAGAATCCAAAGCAGACTCCAGACTCTGAGCTGTCAGCACAGAGCTCGACGCAAGGCTTGAACTCATGAACTGCGAGATCATGACCTGAGCTGAAGTCAGACGCTTCACCAACTGTGCTAACCAGGCACCCACATTTCTGTTGTTTTTAAGCCACTCAGTGTATGGTATTCTTTCACCACCGCGTGAACAGACTAAGAAAATATATCACACTTTCTTATATTTAAGCAAACTTTCAAGTTTTCATATGGCACATTATAAAGGTTAAATTATAACTTCTAAAATTAGTTTTACTTCATCTTTCAATGTTTTAGCAGTTTTTACTAAATTAAAAACATCACATCTTAATTGTTTTTAAGTTTAAAAAATACTCTTTTCTTGCCAGTTTTAAAATGGACCTGGGTTACCTTGATTCTGAGCTTGTGAGCTCAAATATAAATTATCTTACATATCCAGGCTACAAACTTACAAAAGGGTACAATGAGATTGCTGTAACTGGTCAAGAACTCGGGCAGTTTTAATCCTAGTTCTGCCACAAACCTGTTCTAGGACCTTGGCAAATTAATCTACGTCTGTGTATTTTCATGGAAAAGATCTCTGTTGTACCTAGGCACTGTGATAAACATCACACCACACGGTAATACACAAAGAAACTCACAAACCCACAGAATATATGACCTGAAAGGGAACATGAGAGGGAATCTGGTTTATATTTTGAACTTTAAACAGTACTAGACATAAACTACCAGTCAAACCTTGTCAGATTCAATGCCAGCTGTGGATGGAGTCCTAGGTAAGAGACATCTATTTTAAAATTTTAATAAAAAATATTTCCTGTGCAGTTTGATCATCAATTATAAAATTTACTAGCAATCTTCAATTACACATAAATTTGCTCATTTTTTCAACTCTATCTTACATGCATCCGGTATCTTGTTGTATCTTTGAAGATGGATGTTAAATTCACACTTCGTCATTTTTTTTCTTCAAAAGTCTGGTTTAACATCTTTTCTGCCTTTGTAACTTTACCCAGTAAATATCTAAGATCTTGTTTTCATTTACACTAGAACTCGAATCGCAAACAGGCTGGTTTATATCTGACCATAAGAATGATCATAGACTTAGAACGAAAGCTGACTTCACTTATTTATGAACTATAGGTACATTTTGAGTATGATAATTTAAAGACATACTAAATTACCAAGACTTAACTATGAAAAAAGTTCTATTAACAAAATTCTTCATATTCGGAGTGCTTCCCATTACCACTTAAATGATTCACGCACGCACACCCTCCTTTTTACTTCAACTTTATTGAGGTATAATATATACATAATAAAATAATCTATGTTAACCAAGGAATTCATCAAGTTCGGACAAATATACCCCCTTGTATGGAAACTACTCCTATAGCTTTCAGAATATTTTCATGGAATTGAAAATTTCCTCCTACTTCATTTGCAGTCAATGTCGTAAACACTCCTTGCCAGGGGTGGCTTGGTATCTATTTAGTATCTGTTTTCCATCAGTGTAGATTGGTTTTAACTATATTAGCATTTTGTTTAGCTTATTGAATCTGTGGGTCTACGATTTTCACCTAATAAGGGATTTTAGCCACCAATTGTGTCAGAAATCATTAGTTTCATCATCATTTTTATTTTGCAAATGAGAATATTAAGATACTAAATGTTTAAGTGGCTTGGCTTTGTTCTATGACTGGTTAGAATCAAAGTCCATCTCAATAGCTAATCCTTCTACCTCTTTGACCTAGCATTCTTCATCTTGCTTACTGTTTATGCACCACAAATAATAGAAAAAGAATATGATGAAATTTTCAGTCATAATTTCTCACTGTAGTCACTTGAATATTTATAAGGCAAAGTTTTCTCTTCTCCACTTTATATTTTTAAGAAAATTTCTTCATCTACTGGACTAAATTATAGGCTAAGATTCACATATTAATCATGAACATTTAATTCTACCAATTTGGATGGTATTTTGCACCAGTCATGATTGACATAAAGCTTTTCTTTCATGATGCTATGAGAATAGCCACTGATGTATTTTCCTGAATAAAGTCACATATTTTATTTTTTTAATATTTATTTATTTTGGCGGGGGGGGGGTGGGGGTGAATGAGTAGGGGAGGGGCAGAGAGAAGGAGAGAGAGAATCCCTAGCAGGATCTGCCCTGGTAGCACAGAGCCCAACATGGAGCTCAGTCTCACTAACTGAGAGAATATGATCTGAGCAGAAATCAAGAGTCAGACACTTAACCCACTAAGCAAGCCACCCAAGCATCCCAAAAGTCACCTATTTAAAATCAGGCAGACCATCACTGCCTCTTGTTGACATGTTTTAACAATGTATCAAATATCTGCCTCTTTGCCATATTCTACTTTTTAAATTAATAATAATTAATGTTATCTCTTGCGTCAGAATTACAGCCAAAGAGAGACAGTTTTATGTAAATTACACTTGATTTCAAAAATTTATTTACATCTTAAAATCAGAATGCATCCTGATAAATATTTTCAAAATATGTTAAAACAGAAAATAATAAATAGAAAAATGAAATTCTGTATGTGATAATATGTGAAAGAATATATTAAATCGTACGATGAAGTATCAAATAAATAACACTGAAATGGTAGAGAAAAACATACTGAGCTTGTATGCTGTAATACTTTATTAAGAAACATGAGGCATTTTCTCCTCACTCATTGACTTTTTCTTACACAGCTAAATATTCTTCTTCCACTCTTCCTTCATCTGGGGACCAGAACTGAGTTTGAAGTAACATATATTAATTTTATTTTAAACTATTTAAGCTCTTTATATTTATTTAAAACTTTATGTCCTGAGACTCTAACATGTAGCATGGCGTGCACTGGGTTCAGCCATACAGAAAGGAACAAATCTCACAGCGCAGTCATGATGAAATAACCTATGAAGGAGGCACACAGAAAACTGGAATAAAAGTACACAATCAAACCATGCTTTTTGAATACGAGAGTGTAAAGCTGAGACTGGAAAAATGAGTATGAGTTAGCCTTGGTGAAGATTGGTGACAAATACATTCCAGGTAGTGGCTTTCTCCAAACCTATGTCTATGGAAATATTAACTATTAGGTCACCAAGGGCACCACTCTTCTCCCAGAAAAATGAGCATTCAGTTGGAAATGACAAATACAAATAAACATACCTATCTGAAACTTAGAGGAGATTCACAGGGAAAAATGTGAATTTGAGAGTTAACCTCCAATTTATATTGGCAGTCACATAAATGATGGGGCTGCTTAAACCATGAAATTTTAACTTTTGAAACAAGGCCTATTCAATTCTGATTCCTAAGGAATTTTACCAGTTAGAGGAGGCATAGAATAGAAGAGTCCCATAAAGCCATCAGAGAAGGAATGGCAGAGGCATGGCCTGTAGTGGTAATGTAAGTGTGGGGTGGGGGGGGGAGGCCAATGTATTTTAATGTAGAATGTAAAATGTTGAATGTTGTGAGAGGTTAAGTGAGATGAGAAAAGAAAAACACTTACTAGACTTAGAAACTTGGAATGCCAGAAAACGTTAATAAGAACAGCTTTGTTCAGGTGATATATGCCAAATCATGACTGGAATAGACTGAGAGTAAGAAGCAAGGTCGCCAAGCAGAGACATCATGGGACACCACTCTTTCAGGAAGCTTCTATGGTGGGAGCTGGATATTGGGTCAGGACAATTTTATTTTGTGTTACAAGGAGGTATTTAATGAAAGCCATTCCCGAAATAATAGAAAAAGCACAAGTGGAGGTTTTGATCTTATATAAGAGGAGGAAGGAAGTAGTGGATAATGAAGGTAAATTTGTAGATTTGGTACTGGAATAATTAGTGATTACTGTTTGATGAATGGCTTTTACTGTATGAAATGTGAGGCAAAGTAAGTTTGAGAATTGAGAACAAAATAAGTTTGGCAATTTTTGTAGAGAAGTTATGAAATAACTGCAGAGGGTAGTTTTTTTGTTTGTTTGTTTTCTTGCCCCTTTATCTATGCTAAAGCAGAGACTTTTACATTCCAGGAAATAATAGCCACCCATAATTATTATGGCCTTGAAAATGGAATATGAACAGGAAGGAATTGAAGAGAACACTAGGGATAAATTTCGATAGGTATTCTCCTTCGCAAAGTCAAATAATGCCAGAATCATTGAACTCCAATGTATTTGTTTGTCTTATTCTATATTTTTTCCACTTCTTTTGTAATTTTGCTAAAAAAAAAAGATTTGCACTTGGGTACAATGTGTGTGCACATACACACAGGTACACAATGTAGGGCCACTGCATATAAGCAAGAGAATTTCCATAGACTTGTGATTTTTTGCAAGCAGTTATTCCCCACCAACAAGAAGAATAATAAGGATAATGTTGTATTGAATACCTTATACTCGCAGATCCATTATTCTTAAAATTATCTTGGAGTGCTATAATTTTTCATGTCTACATTTCTGTGCTTTTACAATCCATACAGTCGCTTTTAAAACCAGGACAGCATGTTGTACTTTGTAATATCCCATTGGTGCCCAGAGTAGTTTCGTCAACTGTTCACTATTGGCCTTCCTCATGGATATTTTTGGCATAAAAATAATGAACAGGTGGTGTGGAGGTAAGAAGCCATGTGGGTGTTAATGTGGCATTGCTTTCTGCAGAACGAGAGGAAGCATTTTCAGAATTTCAGGCTGCCAATATACTTAGTTGGCACCTGCAATCTAAACTGGAACACCATTTTGAGAGCAGGACTGCAGCCATCTTAACAGATGGTTCTGAGTATTGACAGCCAAGTGATCATGTATGTACATCAGTTGTGGGTGTTGAAAGCAAGCTGCTCATTTAAGAAGGTCAAACAGCAGTCTGTCTGGAGCTTCCACAAATAATATTAAGAGGGATAGCTGTCTAGTTCTTATACTTTATTAATTATCTTCTTACTTATTCTCTTATACAATTACTTAGATAACTCAGGCTGAAAATTTTATATTGCAGTCAACAGAACCTAGTGACATAGCAGATGCCCTGAATCTGGAATAAGGAAAACAATTAACTTTGATAGCCAGAAACCAAAAAAAGCTTAAATGTCACATAAAATGAGAGGGAGTTGTGGGTGAATTACATGTAATATATTCTTTTTAAATAGGATGCTTGGTCTGGTAAATTTATTCTCAAACAGTTCTCAAGGTTCCACTAAACTGGCCTGGCTTATTATTCATTAATTTGAGAAAATAAACACATTATAGACCCTGTGAAAGGTCTACAGAGCATTGCTTCAGCCAGTTTTCTCCCCTAAAAATGTTAAATTCAAATTCTACCAATCTACACTGGAATATAGTAAGTCATCCAATTTCAAATGAGTTATCAAATATATCACAAAACATATAAAAAATATATGCCCTCCAATAACTCACATTCAATTTTCTTGAACCAATAATATTTTATAAAAGTATAAATCAATGCAAAGCAGTATGTGTGGCAGACAGTCTCTAAGATGCCTTCTGTCCAATGATCCCCAAATTCTAGTACCCACGACCTTGTTGCATTTTCTCTCTTTGAGAAGTGTCAAGACCTGTGAACTTATTCTAACCAGTAGACTATCACAAAGGTTATGTCATATTGCCTTCAATATTGCATGACATAATTTGTAACTTCTATCTTGCTAGGGGACTCACTCTATTGCCTTTTTGGTTTTCATGTTGTGAGGAAGCAAATGGCCCTGGTTGAGAGACCCGTGTGATAAGGAATTCAGGGTAACCTTTGTCCAACGTAGGTAGGACGGAGTTAGGACACAGCTAGGTAGAACAGAGGTAGGACACAGCTAGGAAGCGAGGGGGACCTCTGGCTGATAGCTACCAAAATAATAAGTCTTGCACTATAGAAGACTGTACGAAACTGAATCCTGCCAGTAACCATTTTAGGTTGGAACCTGTCTTTCTTCCGACTTGCCTTAGGAGAATTCCCAGCTTGGGTTGATACCTTGATTCAGGTATCAGAGATCCTTCCTGAGGCAAAGTACCGAATTAATTCATGCCTGGATTCCTGACTCTTGGAAACTGAGTTAACAGATGGGTGTTGATTTAAACCACTAAATTTGTGGTAATTCATTATGCAGAAATTCATTATGAATAACTTAACGATGCCTTTAGGTAATGAAGATACTGTATGGACTAGCAGTGGTAAAGATAATTCCATAGAGGAGATTGTCTTTAAAATAATAGAATAGGTGGTGTCTAACCCTAGAAGACAGAAGAAAGTATGATCTATAAAGAAATACCATGAATGTTAGGGGGAATGCTGATATGGAGATAAAAATGAAAATCTCTGCCCCAAATGACTTCACACCTTTGTCAATTTTCTTATCTTTGAATTGTCATCAATTTTCAAAGTTGCTGGGATATAGTAGATTCTCAATAAATGTTATAAATATTTGCAAACAAATGGAAAATTGATGGTAAACCTGGATGTCTGATAGAAAATATACTTACCTGCTATAAATGAGATTATTTGGTGAATAATTGGTTAAATAAGATTTGGTGGTAATAATTATTATGAGAATAACTGACATTTACTCGGTATTTCTTATGAATAAACAAGCAAGTGTTTTGTGTGCAGGATTACATTTAAAATGTTCAACAATCTTATGAGAGCCACTATTTAATTGCAATATAACTATTAGTATAGTAAGTCTTAGAAATATTCATTGTACAGTAGCTCATATTGTATGAGCTAGGGTTTAATTGCAGGGTGGTCTGATTTTAAAGACAATATTCTTTACCACTACAAAAAGCTAGGCAAATGAGGAAAGAATACTAAGCTAGGTAACATAGTTTTGAATTAGTGAAAATAAAAAGAATAAAAAAGCACACATGTGTGTTATAAGCATAGCTCTATTGTTATGGAATTATGTAATTGAAAAATATTTCTATCTCTAAAATAAGATCGTCAATAAGATATCAAATAGCCTAATTTTTCCAATGTAAAATTCCATAATTCTAGAATATATGAGGCTCATTTTGATATCTATGAGTCATTTATATATACATATATATTTCTACTTTTTAAAAGATTTTGAATTAAAGGTTACACTGGAGGTACATCACTTGATTTCCCACTGCACGATTTCATTCGACAGTAGAAGGACTTTTAAATAATTTGTTTTGGGGCACCTGGGTGGCTCAGTTGGTTAAGTGTTCGAATCTAGCTCAGCTTTTGAGTTCAAGCCCTGCGTCGGGCTCTGTGCTGACAGCTCAGAGCCTCGAGTCTGCTTTGGATTGTGTCTCTGTCTCTCTCTGCCTCTTCCCCTCTCATGTTTGTCTCTCTCTGTCTCTCTCTCTCTAAAAATAAGTAAACATTTTTTTAAGTTAAAAAAATTGTTTCAAGGAGAGTAGAAATAAAGATTTTATGTTCTAGGAAAAGAGAGACAAATGACAGTGAAGTTTCCTAAAAGGAGATGGGAAGGGTAAATCACAGTGTAGATAGAAGTATTTATTGTGCTTTAATCAAAGTGATGCATATTCATTGTAGCAGAGGGAAGGTAGGAAAGCTGAAATTGTGAATCTGGGTATGAGAATTTGGGGCAATTACTATATTATGGATTTTATTTGATCTTCTACATATGAAGTATGTAAGTTTTAGGGAGGAAAAAAAAGAGAAAATATGATCTAATTTGAAATGACTTGAAATGATTATGAACAGTGGATAAAGAACCAAGTTCCTTGAGGATCATAAAAAATAAAGTGTGATTAAGAACTAGTTGTTATTGGTGACTATAAGTATACAGAATAATAGTGCCTATTTGATTTTTTCCATCAGCTTTTGATTGTATACATGCAGGCTTAGAGAAGTTACATAGATTTTAAACATAAATAGGTATTTCTTGGAAAGTTAAAAATGATAGAAGGGCAAGGAAGTTAAAATAACAACAAAGAAATGGTCCATGAATATCAGCTGTACATAAAGAAAGGCTCTTGCCTTGATGATAAAAGGCTATGGTTAGAGATTAAGATGTTTAACACAGTAACCTCAAAGATGTTTTTGTTCCCAATGACCCAGCATGTGATCATAGGATGAGTGACAAAAATGTAAGAGAGAAAGTAGTTTCTAGGGGATGATAATATTTATCAAGTATATGAAGGCATCCTGATGGAGAGGGATTCTGTAGGTCAGGTATGAAGATAGTACATGAGCACAGATAATATCTGTAAAAGACGATGATTATTACACAATGAAGAGCTATAAAGAGATGTATATCAAGATGGCACAATCATCAAAAAATCCTGAATTTTGCAAGAAGATTGACAAGAAATAGTTTGGGAATAAGAAATAGAGTGATCCCAACATGAGGTATATGGAACATGAGAGAATAAAGATCCTCTATTTGAGTAGAGTGAAAAGGAAGGAGTGTGTTTGGTTAAGAAATAGAGTTAAAAGAAACTTCCAGACAAGAAGAGTTAAGAGTACAGCTGAAGATACTGACATTGGAGCAGAAGAAGCCATGTCCATAGCAGCCATGTTAGAGGAAAGGGAATGAAGAATAAACTCCATCAGGGAAATGAAGATTCAGTGGATTACTAAAGAGATAAGAATAAACTATAGGACTAATGCCCCAAGAAACTTATATGTTGACCATTGACCAAGTATAATAGTGATAAGTGGTGCAGTTGATTTAGACTTGATGTTTTCTTGCAGAACAGAGAGAACTTTTTTTTTTAATATATGAAATTTATTGTCAAATTGGTTTCCATAAAACACCCAGTGCTCATCCCAAAAGATGCCCTCTTCAATACCCATCACCTACCATCCACTCCCTCCCATCCCCCATTAACCCTCAGTTTGTTCTCAGTTTTTAAGAGTCTCTTATGCTTTGGCTCTCTCCGACTCTAACCTCTTTTTTCTTTTCCTTCCCCTCCCCCATGGGTTTCTGTTAAGTTTCTCAGGATCCACATAAGAGTGAAAACATATGGTATCTGTCTTTCTCTGTATAGCTTATTTCACTTAGCATCACACTCTCCAGTTCCATCCAGAGAGAACTTTTAGATCTAATGAAATACAGCAGAAGCCTGGAAAAGACAGTCCAAAAGTTATGATATGGAACTGGGCATTACTTTTCCTGAATTAGTATAGTTGAGGCTGTCACTAAGAATCAAATGCCTTGTGGGTGTGAGAAGACAGTGGATCCATCTGCCCATTACTCAGCTCATTCTTGTTGGGGCAGCATTCTTCTGGGTTGGATATATTGGTTCACTTTGTTTGCCACTTACCAAGATCCCACTTTCTCTGCAAAAGATGTTGCAGTGATTAGAAAATTTTCATTTAGTAAAATAGTGACAATAATAGTCATCTCTGAGAGATGAGTCAGAGAGAATTGCAAAAATATATAGGAAAATCCTAAGGCTGAGAGATTTGTATATCATATGCTTCTACTCCTGGAGATGTTCTGTGAATTTGATTCCAATTGCCTCCCCAAAATGGAAACATGATCAATTAAAGGGTAAAGGTTCAGGTACTTCTGGACGCAGAAGCAAAACAGAAATATTAATCACAAAAGAAACAAAACTCATTTATAAATAAAAAAAACATATTTTCTGATATTGAGAACTGAGAAAAATTATTTTTTATATTAAAAAATGAGTTGCTTTTATTTTTTTAATTTTAAACAAAAACAACCTTTTTAATAAAAAAATGTACATGTAATCATGATTGGGAGATTAAATAGTGTGATTGTGGCTTAGTATGATGAATGAAAATTTAGAGGTTATTAGCACCTTGCTTCTGGGGAAAACAACTTAGTCTACTTCTGGGTTTGTTTGTTTTTTTCCTAAATAAGCCAATGAAATTTGGAAAGAGAATTCAAAAGTGGACAAGAAAAAAAATGGATGCTTTTTATAATTTTTAAAAAGTTTATTTATTTTGAGAGACAGAGAGAGAGAGAGAGAACAAACATGTAAGCAGAGAAAGGGGCAAAGAGAGATGGAGAGGGTGACTCCCAAGGAGGCTCTGTGGTGTCAGCTTGGTGCCCATTATTGACCTGGATCTCAAAATCTATGAGATCATGATCTGAGCCAAAATCAAAGGCTGGACAATTAACCAATTGAGACACCCAGGTGCCCTAAAATGAGCTCTTTTTAAAAGAAGCTGATTGAAAAGTTGAAAAATATCCTCCAATTTATTCCTACAAATGACAGGAAAAATGTTTTAAAGTTTTACAAAATCATATATAATATTCCTTTGTTTTTTCTTCCCATTCATCAATTTATTCATCACTAAAAATGTAATTATAGATTATACTACATGGAATCATTGTAGGAATTAAATGACTTTTTTTTTTTTTAGGCAAACTAGATTTTATTTATTTATTTATTTATTTATTTATTTATTTATTTATTTTAATTTATAATTTATTATTGTTTTAATATGAAATTTATTGTCAAATTTATTTCCATGCAACATCCAGTTCTCATCCCAACAGGTGCCCTTCTCAATGCCCATCACCCACTTTCCCCTCCCTCCCACCCCCATCAACCCTCAGTTTATTCTCAGTTTTTAAGAGTCTCTTATGGTTTGCCTCCTTCCTTCTCTGTAACTTTTTTCTCCCCTTCCCTCCCCCATGGTCTTCTGTTAAGTTTCTCAGGATCCACATAATAGTGAAAAGATATGGTATATCTACTGTTCTGTATGACTTAAAATATGGCCTTTTGTAGCAACGTGGATGGAACTAGAGAGTGTTATACTAAGTGAAATAAATGAGATTTTTAAAACTAGCTTAGCATTGAGCCTGACATATAAAATTTGGTCCTATCTTTTGCATAGACTTTTTTTTCTTCCCATATGCATTTTTCAAAGAATTCATGACTGCATAGGGCGCCTGGGTGGCTCAGTAGGTTAAATTTCCAACTCTTGATTTTGGCTCAGGTCAGGATCTCAGAGTCATGGGATTTAGAAGGTTCAGATAAATGGATAGATTATATGCTCTCTAGTAAATCCTTCATACATGTTTTATTAATTACATCAGGCATTTGATAAATTGGTATTTGGAACATTTGGAAGTTCAAGGTTGTTTTACATGGCAAGATGAGGTTCTACTGAATGGCAAACAAAATTTCTACAATGCAAAAAATGGAAGGTGGATATTTTGTAATGCCTGTTAATGGCAGATATAGATGCTTTAGTAATCATTGAGGCACAGGAAAGGGTAAGTCCTTTCAGGAAAACAAACAAACAAACAAAAAAACAAAACAAAAAACAACAGCAAAAAATTAAGACCTTAACAGAAGACCTCCTAAAGTTATCAAGATAGAATGGAAGTATCCTAACTGAAAGATATGATCTTCCTCAGAAAACAGATCTGAGTTTATTTGTTCCAATAATGCAATTAATGAGTATTCATAACCCCTAAATTCTATCATGGAGGTTGCATGTAATAATCTTAAATTTGGAAAACACTCAAAGCATTGACCTAATGTTCTTTAATCTTCTTTTCTTTTCTTCTCTTTTCTTTCTTTCTTTTTCTTTCTTTTTTTTTTTTTTTTCCCCCTATACTGGTCTCATTTAAGCAATGTGATTATGTTGAAACCTTCAAGATGAAGGTTGTAAATTGGCTCTTCACGTAACTATTGTATTGGATTGGTGACAATATGCCATGGAATTCTGGAAAACAATTGGTAAAGAGGATGGTTTTGTTTTTAGAATAATTAATGGTAATCCTTGTTTTCAGCCATTAATTAGAGAGTAAGAACAACTTGTTCTATTGGTCTGTTGAGGCCACACTCTCTTAGTGTAGGACATAACACCACATAACTGGAATAATGTCAACTACCAATTGTCCTGATTTTAATAGTAGGGGTGTTTGAATTTCGCATTTCCAAAATTAGAATTATTATGAAATAATTTTTACAATTTAAAATGAAGAGTTATAATGTAAAACCTTAAAGTATATTCTTGTGCATTGTTAGTGAAAAATTTGTCTGATTTTTAAAGAGGAAACATTTTATATGATAATTTGGAGAATGGGAATTCTGATTAGAGATGGAATCAGACTGTAAGACTCTTACAGGGAGTCATTCAGCACTGAGATGAGGTGGCCTGAACAGATGTGATAGAATTGACATAGAGAACAGTGGGTGAGGATGAGATATAAATCAAAGAGACACAGAACAGACATTTGTAACCTACAGATATCAGAATTTCTGGTTCAGGAGAACTACACAGAGCCAGATTATAGCTCTAAATTTTAGTACGCATATACACCTTTACTGTTGTTAGCAGTGACATTCACTGCATGCATCTGAGGGTGTATAGAGGAGATAAGCTTTAAACCACTGTTTAACTGAACTTGAAACACTGTCACTGAATTTGAAGTGTCCTAAGGTATCTTTCAAATAAAGAGCTGTACATATCAATAGTCTTCATTTTTGGGGTGGAGGTGGGGGGAGTCTTCTTGGGCAGGAAACAAATATACCTGTGGCAGTTAGGTTCTTCTCTCCTGGGAGGCTCACACCATCAATCCCTGGCCTCTTTCCATTTAGAACAGTTTTTTCACTCTGTTCAGATTCACTGGATGCTTTGGTTCCTGTGAGATTCCTGCCCACACTTAACTGAAAATGGATTTTGCACAACTACTCCTCTTGGAGCTACTTATTTCCTGAGAAATCCTAGGTCAGCAATCTGGACAATATTTACTATATGAATGGGAAATATTTTTATGGATTTACAAGTGGAGCCTCCAAAATACTAGAATAATTAAGAGACAATGGAAACATAGTGCACCACCAAGAAAATGATACATTTTTTTTTATGGAAAGAACTCTGCATAATAAAAGGGCTGATTTATCATGCTGCCATACAGATTTGTTGGGTAATGATACATATAGCAAAGTTTGCAGAAAGTGTAGAATGATATGAATGTTTCCATTGTCTAATTACGTTTAAACATTAAATGACTTTTGCCAAATCCAGACCTCATTACTTTGTTTTTCTGCTTCACCTCTAATCTTTTCTAATATATAACACTTTAAGAATTAATGTTAATATTTTCCTGCTAGTATTTTCCCATACTATTTTGTGCCCGGATGGTCTAATTGAGAGTTTTGTGGTGGTATAGGTTTCCTCACAGTGACTGAAAGCACTCAGCATTCACTAAAATACCATGTAATCCATTGCAGAATGGAATCTATTTTTTCTTTACCTTGACGATTTCTTTCCTTCTGACTAACAGCTTCAATGACATGCCATGATGAAACAGAATATTTATTTCTCAAAGATGTCTCTATTTCTGATTTTGTGTCAGAAAATCTTTGTCCATCTCTAATTACTAAGGAGTTCCACTTCAGAGGAGCATAATAGAGCCCGGTGGTATGAAGGTAATCATATCAATAACACTGATAATAGTTGCCAAAGTAAATATTCACCAGGAATAAGCAGTAGAGATTTGTCCTTGTAATAGATAATCAGGTTCCCATGATGTGCAGGAAAAAGTATCTGTCTCACAGTATCTAGAATGCTTGTATGATCAGCACTTGGCAAAATAGAACTAAATTTCAAATTATGGTAACATTTCAAATATTAGTGATGTTACAAATGCATAAAGGTGTAGAGTACTTGAGATTGGAAACTACAAACAAAACATAAAGTCCAAAGAAGTGGACTTCTAATTTTTTTTTAATTTATGAAGGATATTAAAAAAGACAAATAAAATAAAAATAAAGATCATACTTATTATTTGTACACTAGTGATAGTTGAATTTACATTTATATATTAACTTCAAGCTAAGACAATATAGTTTAATAGTTACAGATATTTACAAATGAATAAAAAATTACAAGACAATTCAGTAGATTTTTTTTTTTTGAAAAGCAGTGAGGGTATTATGTAGGTAACTAGCATAAAAGTCACCAGGGGACTAGAGCTAGCTCAAATCAGAGATATACATGATTTACTCCAGCCCTATTGAATCTATATCTTTAAATGTGGAAGTAAGATATCCAGGGGTGCCTGAGTGGCTCAGTCGGTTAAGTGTCTGACTTTGGCTCAGGTCATAATCTCATGGTTGGTGGTTTGAGCCATGTGTTGGGTTCTGTGTTCACAGCTCAGAACCTAGAGCCTGCTTCAGATTCTGTGTCTTCCTCTCTCTCTCTCTCTCTCTCTCTCTCTACCCCTCCCCTGCTGGTGCTCTGTCTCTCTCTCTCAAAAGCAAATAAGCATCAAAAAATTAAAAACAAAAACTAATAAAAAAGATATCTAGATATTTACCTGTCCCAGATATTCATATACCTGTCATTACTTGAACAGCTATTGGGTTAAGAATTTAAAAGTTACCAAATTACAAAATATTGTCAAAGATTTTAGGAAATTACTATATATCACAATAAAATTAGAAAATGATAAGTAATGTAACAGCAATGAAACTATACTAGCAATTAAATTGTAAAAGTTAAATATATAGTATATGTAGTATGGCTAAAGGTGTGCTAAAAATCAGGCACACTAGATGAATAGGGAATTTTAACTGATACAAGCTGTCTCAATCCATTTAAAATATACATTAGGGGCACCTGGGTAGCTCAGTCAGTTAAGCTTTGCAATCTCCTAGCAGGTTGCCTGTGATGCACATTGCGTTCTAATTTAGTGCTTATTCAATAATAAAACTGATTTATTTATTTCCCTTCTACCTTTGTGGAGAGGCTTTATGGTTTGGAGGACATTCTGATTTTAATTATACTTTCTGCAACATTTCCAATGGCTAATTAGTCTCAGCTATTTGCATTATGACATAATAATGGTGAGTTAGGGGTTTTGTTTTATTTTGTTTTGTTTTAATATCCTGAACCTGCTATTTATGGAAAACTCCAAAGTTTCAAACATTTCCAAAATGTGAGCTGTAAAAACTTTGAACTCTCAGAATCTGAATACGCATCATCTTAAGTTGCTTTCATTTTTATTTTTATTTTTATTTTTATTTTTATTTTTATTTTTATTTTTATTTTTTTAGTACATTGGTTCATGTAAACATAAGGCAATGTCCTGGGAGGGGGTGAAAATGAAATTTCTTAATATCTTAATAATTCACAGAACCTAAAATATAATACTTTTTTCTTTTTTTTTAATTTTTTTTCAATGTTTTTTATTTATTTTTGGGATAGAGAGAGACAGAGCATGAACAGGGGAGGGGCAGAGAGAGAGGGAGACACAGAATCGGAAACAGGCTCCAGGCTCCGAGCCATCAGCCCAGAGCCTGACGCGGGGCTCGAACTCACGGACCGCGAGATCGTGACCTGGCTGAAGTCGGACGTTTAACCGACTGCGCCACCCAGGCGCCCCAATACTTTTCTTAAGAGCTTATTGGTACATAATTGTGATTCATTCTAATATTTTTCTCTGGATTTACTTTAATTTTTTGTACCATTGTTAGTAATCGGTGTATATAATTCACCAAGGCAGCAAATATAATGCCATCCTAAAAGATCAAGTGAAATAACTTGAGACATGACTTGATCTGGTAATTATTTGTCACTTTTCATTATGTTTGAGATAATATTATAGCTCTTTAAAATTAATATTCACAAAGAATTAGGGACCACAGAGGCAATAACAAATAAGTTCTTTAAAACAGAAAAAAGATGGAAGTCACAGAACTCTGGATGTTAATTAAATGTGAAGGCCAAAATTATTTTGTTAGCATCATAAACTTAAGAATTTGGCAATTGCATAACCAGAACGGCATGGAGAAAAAATGATACTCTTCAATTATACAATTCATGTTTCTGCCTTTTACATATAACAATTCATAAAATATGTGCAAATGACCAATATTATTTCTAACCTATGAATGAAGTATATGTTAAAAGCAAAAAAGCGCATGTTTAAGAGTTAGAATGCTAATATTACGGGAATTAGTTCCATCTTTCCTCTGTTATAAATAACTGGATATTGTAGGAAAGACATATTCAATCTCAGCTCTTCCCTTCCACCCGCTCCCCTGATCTTTAAATGACTTACCCAAAGAAGTTATTTAGATTTAAGAAGAGAGTTTTAAATGGATATTTTCAGAGTCCCTGGGTGGCTCAGTAGGTTAAACATCAGACTTTGGCTCAGGTCATGATCTCAGGATTTGTGTTTGAGCTTTGCATTGGGCTCTGTGCTGAGGGCTCAGAGCCTGGAGCCTACTTTGGATTCTGTGTCTCCCTCTCTGTCTGCACTCCTTCACTTGTGATCTGTCTCTTTCAAAAATAAATAAACACTTAAAAATCCATGAAATGAATAAATGGGTATTTCTCCTCATAACCTTCTAAAGATGTTTTATGTATTGCTGAGAGAGTAAAATATAGTTGTATAAAAATGTTTTTAAAGATTTATCCACTAAATATATTTATCACCCAAGACATACCTCTCAATGATGTGTTTATTTTGTTGCTCACTGATGTTCACACGCAAATCGATGTTAATTGCTATTTGATGAAACTAATCATGTCAGAAATGAGTCTCTAAATTTGAGTTTGTGAACTTTTACAATATGGTAAGTAAAAGAATCTTCCGACAAAGTAATGAACTGATCAAAGAGGCAGTAAGCCTAATAACAGCGATGATTAGATAAATTATATTTACCAAGGGGCTATAAATAATGACACTCAATAAAAGTAGAAAATATTTAGTCACACATTTTTTTTTTCTTTTCAGAAATAAATTACAGAATGGGATAGTTTGGAATTCATAAAACCATGGTATTAATTATGACCATAGTTTTTGATGGTTGAAGCAGAAACCCAAAATAAGAGTGGCTTAAACATGATATTTGTGTCCTCTCCCATTAGGTCATCTACATATAGAGATTCAAGACTCTTATGAAAGTTAAATTTCACAAGGTTGTCCAGGGATTCACACTCCTGCGATGGTTTTCCTCTGTCATTCCTAGTATGCTGCCCTCATTTGCCCAAAGTTGTCTTATTTGCATGTGTCATGTAGCAAGATAGAGGAGGGGAGGGAAGCCATTCTTCCTTGAGGAAAATACCAGCAAGTGAACCACAGTACAATCTCTTCTATACCACTGGCCAGGTCCTAATCATATTGCCATGTCTATGATCTCATGTAAGAGATAATACGGAACAATTTCTGATTTTTGTAGATAATAATATGGCAAGTGCTTCCCAACTGCAAATTTATATAAAAACAAAATATGAAAGAAAGCAAAAACAAAAGCAAATGACCAAGAAGATCTCCCCAAAACAGGTCTCTCAATACCAAAAGGGAAAGGAGGGAAAACTGAAATTAAGCAAAAACTAGCAATCTCTGGGACCAGAACAAGTAGAGAAAATACTGAAATAAATTACTTGTAATTTATGTGAAAATTCAACAAAATTAATTTAATACAGTGCAATGGCTTACACTAAGTACCAACATATATTTCTCTTTCAATCAAAAATACTGAAAGAAATCCTAATTTACAGATAAATTCTAAATTACAAATATTCTGAAACGTCTTGTAATAAAAAAGTGTGACATATGGCTCAGAGGATCAGAAGATATTAGAAGATATTTTAGAAACAATAAAGATGAAAAATTCAGGTAATATTGTTCAAGATGTGACATAATGATGCATTATGATTGTCAAAGTGATGACAATTTTCTTTACACTGATCACCAAAATGATAACTAAAAGTAGAATGCAATTGAACTTCATTATATGAGACATTTCAAAATATAGTATTATGTGTTTTAATGTAAGTATTATAAAATTGTTGAAGTAAATTAAAAGTAAAATTTTATATGAGGCATTTATTAATCAATCAGCTTTGTGAAAATTATAAATAAAACAGCTTTGTATAATTTTTGTCTCCTCTTTTGACAAATGTGTACATATGTGCAATTTGATTCTTTACCATAGCATAGGGGAAGAATACTTTGGAATAGTCATGCTGAGTTTTAAATTGTTATATCAAGATTATTGCCACATCAAGGTCACTTTCCCTCTAGTGCTTCTCTGGGAAAAGCAAAGGTAATTTTCAGGGTGAAATGCTGTGTGTTTTGATATGAAGTAGGTTACAAGGTTTTATTCATTTCTCAAAACTCATCGAAGCTTACATTTAAAATCTATTTAATTTACTTATGTAAACTAAAATTTAATACAATAATTGATTCAAGGGGGAGGAAACACAGTTTTATAAATAAAGAATTTGCTATCTCATTATATATATAATTTAACTCTAAAATTCTGAGGCACTTTTCTCTTAAATAATATTATGTGAAAGGTAACATATTATTAAATTTTATAAAAGATGTGAAACAAAATGCTCAGAATCATTCCTTCATAATACATAGATTCTATTTCATGAAAATATTACAATTTGAATGTTATTTATAAAAACAATAAACATTGCCAAAAACTTTTCAATATAATAAAGCACTATTATTATATAACAGTATACAAAGTTTTCTGGTTGTAACAAAAGTATTTTATAACAACAAATTTAAGCAAGAAGTGAACAAGTGGATTAAGTTTTCTGACATTGCTTATCAACAAACACCCCATGTGATGCTCATTATTCGAGGAAGTTCTGATATGCCTCAAGGATCTCAAGTTTCCAAACCTACCACACTCATATAGAAGAGATACATTTGGAAAGTGGTGTTATAATGTAAGAAAATCTTTAAAAGGAATATTCTACCCTTAAAAATGTCCTGACTAGAAAAATAAGAATCTGAGGTAATAGATTTATTTAATAAAGTTAATAAAATTTTACCAGGCATGATGTTATGAAGAATTACAATATAATGATAGTTCCATTTAATGGTTGTATATAATTCTTGTTTTTTTTTATTGAATCAATAATCCTTTAAAATGTTTAAAACTATACTTACTTGGTTTTAATATTTATTATGGAATATAATGAATACAATATTTTATAAACTGGACCCTCATTAAAATCTGGTCTCTGGAGTTAATTTCATGCAGTTGCCATGTAGGTAAAGATAAACTATAATGAGGTCCTTAGGTAATTTCTGGAGCTAATTCTCTCTGGAGAGCCACAGGATAAATTGACCTCATACAGAAATATTCTCTATATTATATTGCATGTTAACACTACTGATGCTTAACCACCCACAGAAAACACATTATATGAGAATAAACCATCAGTAATTTAGATCCCTTAATAGTCTATTTTACATAGGTCAACATTTTTCAGAGCACACTGGTCATTTTGGGCAGAAACATAAATGAAAACTCACACCAAATTAACATACTGTTAAGGACCACATATTTCATGTAAGTATTCAAAATATTCTAAGGACCTATCTACTAAGAGTCAGACAATGTTCTGATTGCTGTGAACAGACCAAAAAGCAAAAAAAAAAAAAAAAAAAAAAAAAAAAAAAAAAAAAAACAAAAAAACACACACACACACAAAAACATATCCCCTGTTTTCATAGGTATTGCATGCATGAGAGAGGGAACCAAGAAATTAAAAGAAATGAACAATAAATGTGCAGTAAGTCAGATGTAGAAGTGTAAGCAAAAAAATCAAGGTGATGAAAAATGTGGGAGAGTAGTAGAGGTATTATTTGTGAAAACGTGTCTGATTAAGCTAAGAAAGCAGGCGTGCAGATATCTCGCTTACAATAAAAATGTATTCTCACACTCAAGCATATGCAGGCTTCCTGGGGTTCAGCTGATCTAGTCACATTTAGTTTGGGGTTGACTGAGCAGTTCTACCTCAGGCTGAAGGCTGGCTGAATTTGGCTTCTGTCTGTAAAATGGGTCTAGGTTGGCTTCATTACTTCCTCTTTGGACCGGGCATGTTCCCCTCAGGGCAAATGACAGATGGGAAGTCAGATGACAGGACATAATTTAGGCCTCTCTTCTTGTCAAATATGCTCAAATTCGCTGGCTAAAGCATGTCACACAGGCAAATCTAATATTAATATGGGAAAGAAATATATTTAACCCACAATGGGAGAGCATTGCAAAGCAACACTGCAAAGGGTATGAGTTTATTATCCTGTTACACAGAGGTCATCATCTGTGGCTGAGAAAGTACAGGATCTTTGGACCATGGTCACCACTTTGTATTTCATTCTGAGTGAGATATGAAGCTATGATAGAATTTTGAGCAAGAAAAGGCTGTTATCTGACTTATGTCTCAAGAAAATCACTCTGATTGTCTTTTTTTTTTTAATTTTTTTTCAACGTTTTTTATTTATTTTTGGGACAGAGAGAGACAGAGCATGAACGGGGGAGGGGCAGAGAGAGAGGGAGACACAGAATCGGAAACAGGCTCCAGGCTCTGAGCCATCAGCCCAGAGCCCGACGCGGGGCTCGAACTCCCGGACCGCGAGATCGTGACCTGGCTGAAGTCGGACGCTTAACCGACTGCGCCACCCAGGCGCCCCAGCTCTGATTGTCTTTTGAAGAACAGACTGTCATGGAACAAGGGGAGAAGCTGGGAACCTTATATTAACCCATGTGAGAGGGGGACCAAGCCTAGGACCAAGGTGGGTAATGATATAATTAGTAAAAAAACATGACATTCAGGATATATTCATAAGGTGAAAATAACAGGATTTCATCAATTTTCCACTCAACAAATATTTGAGTGTTAACTTTATGTGTCATTATCACAAGTACTTTGGAGACATCAATCAACAAAACGAACGATAATGACTAGTAACGTAGAGCATTCTAGTGAAGAAAAAAATGTCAACAAGAAACGGAGTGGTATGTTAGAGAGTGGTAAATAGGAAAATAAATCAGGCAAAATGTTACCTGGATATCTGGATAAAGAGTTCACAAGCAGGTGTAAAAGTGCTTTGGTAGGAGCACACTGTGTTACTCTTGGGGGACAGAGGGGAAAACCCCAATGAGCACAGTGAACAAATGGTAGAAGAGCCTGAAAAAGAACAAGTTTTCATAAAACCAACCCAAGGATGGCCACGCAGTTTGTGGTAAGTACTTTAATAGTCAGGGTTCGCCATAAAAAAGAACCAATATAAACAAGGATCTAATCTAAGGAATTGGCTCATATGATTACGGAGGCTGAGAAGTTCCACAATCTGACTTTGTAAGCTGGAGACCCAGGAAAGTCAGTGATGTAAATTCCAATCTGAGCTCAAGAATTAGAGAACTAGGAGTGTCCATGGCCTAGATTCCAGGCCAAGGGCAGGAGAAAACCAGTCTCAGCTCAGTGGTCAGGCAGAGAGATCACATACTCCTACCTTTTTCCTCTTTTCTATTCAGGTCAGAACAGACTGGATGATGACCATTCATACTGGGGAGGGCAATCTTTTTCAGCCAGGCTACTGATTCAAATGCTAATCTCTTCCAGAAACACCTTCACAGATCCATCTAGATTAGAATAATATTTAGCTAAATATTTGGGTATCCTGTGGTCCAGTCAAGTTGATATAAAATATTAATCATCACAAGCACATTAGCTTTTCATCTGTATGAGATGAGAAATCATAGAAAGTTTTTTTTTTTTTTTTTTCTAGAGGGTCCATCTGGGTGCTATTTTGGGAATAAAAGGATAGTTTGAACTTTTGTTTCAAACCAATTTGAACCAACCATCAAAAATAAACCAATTTGGAAAGTATGTATACAAAATATAGCCCATAGGTAAGAGGTTTGGACCAAAATGGTAATAGGGACTGTGGCTATACTGTGGATACATTCTGAAATAGCTGTGACAGAATTTTCTGAAAATATCATATGACATCTATGAGAGAAAAAAGGAATTAATAATGACATCAATGTTTTCCTTCTGAGAAACCAGAAAGCTGATATTACCATTTGATGACATGGGAGGAGGAGATTAATTGGATATTGCTTTGCTGTTTGTGGGTGAAGACAGAGAGCCATAGTTTTTATTTGGACTTGAAGTGATATCATTATTAGACATCTAAATGAAGATGCTACTGTGCGAGATCATCTGCATAATGAGAAGTACATACAGAGGTAATAGAGTCTAAGTGCTCAGTTCTGAAGTACCCCAAAATTTAGGCATTAGGAAGACAGACAAGCTCTGCAAAAGGAGATTTGTGGTGGGCCATTAAAAATTGATACCACATTTTATAACTTAGAAAAGTTTATGTTAAAGTTTTGGACCTTTGAATTCACTCTAAAAAAAAGTGAGATTTTGTTTACTCTAATATCACGTTCTGCACAATATATGACACAGATGTATTATGTCATCATTCAACATGCCACAGAAAGCATTTCCAGCACTGATATCTGTCTTAATACCATATTTTTGCTTTGTGTTTTGCTTCTTTATACCTGATATTTGTAAGCTTTTCAGCAATATTCTATATAAAATCTGGAATTGGATTATTGGAAATGCACATCCCATTTTCAAATGCATATGAATAGGAACTATTATTTGGTTAACACAAAAATACATCATAACCATTTCAAATTGACTATTCAGTCTTAACATTTTTATCTCTGTCACTTTTATTACTATTAATTCATATAAATTCATATGAGTTAATTAATTACTATAACATCCTACATTTAACTAATGCCCACTTTCTACAAGGGTGGCCTGTAAACTTCTATCCTTCCAGAGTCCACTTTTCACAGAGAAAATAAATACTTATCTCATCCATTGCCTTTAAAATCTCACACTTAGCCCTTTTTATTTGCAATTGGACTTTTTCAGTTTTTTATTGAGTAAATATTAACTAGTGTACAGTATTTTCTTTTTAACTTTACTGGCATTTCCATTACTTATTTCTGTGTAACAGAGCTTCCCAAAATTTAGCATCTTAAGACATTCATTTTAACGTACGCACAGATTTTGGAGTCTGGGATTTAAAAAAGGGCCAGTGTGAGGATCTCTTGCCTCTGTTCCATGAAGCTAGAGGCCTCACCGGGATTCCTTAAAATTCATTAACAACTCATCAGATGGGTGTATCCTGGATATATATCCATTCACGTGCCTGCCCTCTGGCACTTGTAGTTGCCTGGGACCTCAACTGAGGCTCTCAGTCAAAATACTAATACATGGCCTTTCCATGTGGCCTGAGCTTTATTGCTGTATGACAGCACAATCCTTCTTACAAGTTGGTTTAGGGCTCCAAATACAAGTATCCCCAGAAAGCCAGGTGGCAGCTATATTTCCGTTTATGACCCAACCTGAGAAGTCATGCAGGACTTACTTCTCCTGTAGTAACAAGACCCTCCAGCTTTACTGGTAGAGAACATAGGCCTCTTCTCTTTATGAAAATAATATCAAAGCCACATTTAATTTTTTTTTAATGTTTATTTCTTTTTTGAGAGACAGAGAGAGAGAGTGCAAGCAGGGGAAGGACACAGAGAGAGAGAGGGAGACACTGAGTCTGAAGCAGTCTCCAGGGTCTGAGCTGTCAGCACAGAGCCCAAGGCGGGGCTCGAACTCACGGACCGCGAGATCATGGCTTGAACTCAAGTCAGATGCTTAACGGTCTGAACCACCCAGGTGCCCCTCAAAGTCACAGTTTAATAAGAACATGTGGCATGGGCGGCGTGGCAGCCAGTTTTGAAAAATAAAATCTGCCAGTCTCCCCTCAGCTATAAAATTGTACGTCTCTCCTACGAAGCATATACTCATCTCCTCCTTCATTACAATCACTGTAGCATTAGTTCAAATTTGAGAATTAAACTAAGTTTCCAGGAACGGACGAATCCATGCAGGTGAGGTGTAACCGGGTGCAGCTCAGATTCTCTTAATCTGTGGACTTACGAACTGAAAAGAAAAGGTATTTCTCTGCCCCACCACACACATCATACAACTGCGTCATAGGCCCTAGCCATCACTGCAGACATCCTCAGTTTATTTATTTATTTATTTATTTTTATTTTTTTTTTAATTTTTTTTTTCAACGTTTATTTATTTTGGGGACAGAGACAGACAGAGCATGAACGGGGGAGGGGCAGAGAGAGAGGGAGACACAGAATCGGAAACAGGCTCCAGGCTCCGAGCCATCAGCCCAGAGCCCGACGCGGGGCTCGAACTCACGGACCGCGAGATCGTGACCTGGCTGATGTCGGACGCTTAACCGACTGCGCCACCCAGGCGCCCCCATCCTCAGCTTAAAATGGGAAAACCGGGAGGCACGCAGACACCACTAGTCCCTCGTAATCCTGGAATCAATTTGGGCACATGTTTCATTCAGATTCGGGCGCAGTTGCAGTGTTTGCGAGTTGTTCCCTATGGCTTTGAATCTGCCTTTTAAGCTTCTGATTCCACCATCTGAGTTATCCTTCCTTTTCAATGAGAAGCGGCACATACATATATATGGGTAGCTTGTTCAGTGTCCCTTTTGCTTGTAGAAGTTTGAGAGTCAGAAATACTTCTTTCACTTGATTTCATTTTCCTTTGCATTTTTTTTTTCAGGACTAGCTTGATGCAACCCCTTTAAAAACCTGTGTTTATGTCAATTTATAAATCACTCCATAGGTAAGAATCTTACTGTCAAATCTCAATCAAGATAATCCCCTGTGGATTTGGTCTCCCAGTGGTACTGCTGTGAGACAAATCTCTTAAGATTCTTAGAGTACTCTTTGTTTAACAAAGACCTATGAGATACCCCCTTATGATCCTTCGAGGGTCTTTTGTCTGTAAGAGACATTTTACATTTTTTTTTTTTTTGAGAGAAAGAGAGAGAGTGAGAGCCCTCAAGCAGAGGAGGGGAAGAGAGAGAGGGAGAGAGTCTCCAGCAGGCCCTGCACTGTTAGTGCAAAGCCCGATGAGGGACTCCATCTCACAAACCATGAGATCATGACCTGAACTGAAACCAGTAGCCAGATGGGTAACTGACTGAGCCATCCATGTGCCCCTCACCTTAGCTCCTTTAAGGTTTTAATGTAGAATCTTGTAGTTCTACCATGGATTTAATCTTTGCCTGGAAGCTATTTCTTAATCTGAGAATGGTTTGCCATCTGGAGTGGTTGGCAATAAGACGCAGTTTAATTTAGAATTCTACAAACTCTCACTCTTAAAATATTGAACAGTTCATACCTCTTTCTTTCACTTTTATTTAAAGGCAGATGAAAAAGCAGGTGGCGTCCTCAACCATTTGCCTAGCGATCTCCTAAGTTAGATGGTTAATTTCATTAGATATGTTTTCTATTTGCACATTAATTCAGGCAATAGTGATGCCAAATATCCTGGCACCGCATAACAAGTGCCCCCTTCCCTCTCATTCCCAATGCCATTTTCCTTAATATTCTTTAAACTTTTACCAGTAGGCTTCCTCAGGCCATTTAGATTTCACTAATACAATTCTAAAAACTCCTTAGGCTTTCATTAACAGGAATATCTCAGGGCCTCAAACATGTATTAGCGTTTGGTTGTGGTAAATACTAATGGCAGCTTCATAACTGGCTAATTTATTTACAAGTTCATACCAAAGACTCCAAATTTCTCATCTGGAAACAATCACCTTATGCTTAAAGTTACTGTGTGTTAGCATTTTTGGGGAAAACAAACAAACAAAAAAAGCCATAGGAGTTTCCATCCATTCAATGATATTAGGAGGTACACTTGAGAGACTTCAATTTTGGTGCAAAGGAACCACACAAGGGCATGTCCACTCTTGTGTCTGGTGGTTGATGCTGGCAGAAATTAGGGGCTCCTCTTGCTTTGTCAGCCAGAACACGATTTCACGTATCCTGGGCCTCCTCATAGCATGGTAGCTTTGAACTTCTTTCAGTAACCCTCAGCGCTCAAAAAGTCTCTCGTGTCCCTTATGTAAACCCAGCCGAGATGTCTAATGTGATATTGGCCATAATCAAAAGCCTCCTACTCAGATTCAAAGGAAGAAATAGAGACCTTCATGTTTGGATTGGAAGAATGTCAAAGTCACATTGTAGGAAGGGCATGTGGGATGCGAGATATGCTTATGGTCATATATGTCCCATACATGCAATCTGTCACAGCTGCCCACCTCCAATTCTATGTCTTCTCACAAGGATTATATCACCTAAGCAAAGCTGCAGAAATTATTGTTTCTCGAACATGTGTATTAGTGAGGACATTTTCTCTGTCTTGCAACATTAAATTTGCTGTTATCTATAAGCTAGAAGTTTCTTGGCACATTCCATATCATACCACATAGAATGTGAAACACCAGGTGCATTTTTTAGTATTAACTTCTGAATTAGTTATGTCTTTGAAACTATTGATCAAAGTAAAATTGTTTTAGTCTTTATAAATTTGGTGGTTAATTTGATGTGTCAATTGATTGGACAATGGAGTATAGAGACATTTGGTCCAACGTTATTAGGAGTGTCTGAAAGGATGTTTTGGAATGAGATTAACATTTGAATTGGTAGACTCAGTAGAGTGGGTTTGAAAACCAGAAATGAACAAAAGGGCTAAAGAGGGAAATTTATTGGCTTGGGCTGAGACATCTGTCTTCTGTTCTTGGACTGCAACTCACATGTTTGACTCTCCTGTTTCTCAGGCCTTCCAACTTAGACTGGAGCCTAAACCATTGGCTCTCCTCAGTTTCCAGCTTGCTGACTTCTGATCATGACTTCTCAGCCTCCATAGTCATGTGAGCAAATTTTTTTGTAGTAAATCTATCTCTGTCTTTGTTTCTCTATCCCCCCCACACAGTTCAATGAATATAGACATAGATAGACATACACATATATATCTGTATGTAGATATCTGTATATAGACATATAAATGTAGACAAATAGAGAGATAAATAGAACTGTTGGTTTTGTTTTGTTTTGTTTTGTTTTGTTTGTTTCTGGATAACCCTGACTAATACAGCAGGCTTATATAATTCTAGGAGGAGAAATGAAATCTCTTAAAAAGTAAATTATACTAAATGTATTTTTAAAATCATGAAGAAAAATAGTCATCATATTTTTAATTGTCTTGAGGGAAATAAAACCCAGCCTTACATAAATTGAAAAATATTTCATTCCTGTCATTGTGAAACTGTTTTTTAAAAGCTATACTAGATTAAATTGATATTTTTAGCATTGAAAACAAAGTGACATTCATATTTCAGGTTTTTTTTTTTATTTTGGGAATGATACACAAAATAATTTAAAGAGAAACGTTATGAATGTATATTATTCCACATATGTTGCTCTCATTTGGAAGAGAAGACTATTTTTACACTTACCAGCAGCTCACTGACTTACTCTATGAGTGACTAGTAATAGCTAAAAACTCAGAGTATATGATTACCACGTGAGATTTTACCCAAACTAGACAAAATAACAACACATAGATGAAGAATCAAATTTAGGAAATAGTGAATTTTTATACATAGGTCAATATAATAAATCAAAATTGTAGAAATGAGAAGAAATTAAATAATATGTAGTTTTTATTTAGTATAATAGATTGTATAACGTTAAGTATGTATTATTCACACTTTGTCAAGCTCTTTATAAATATAATACAACTGAGTTCATATTAGCCAGTGTTAACAAGTGTTACTAGTATTATCTCCGTTTTATAGATGAGAAACTGACACATTAGGAGTTTATTGAATTGTCCAAAACAACAAAAATAACAAGTAGCATTTTACCTTAAGTGCCCAGAATATACTCTATTCCTATAGTTGTATGGGAATCTTGATAATTGCTGAAATAACTTTTATTTCTAACAATTGAAAGAGAATATTCACAAAACTTGATCATGTTACCCATTGCTTGTAACATTTTAGTAGATCCTCATTGCTTACTGTGGATGACAAAGCCTGAGTGCCACACCTGTTCCAAGTCTCAAGCTTCAGTTGATATGCTGCCATGCACTTCTCCTGACTCATGTACATTACTCTTTTAACATCTTTTTGCCTATATTTCCAATACATATTTTATCCCCCAAATCAAATAAAAATTGAATGAATGAATAAATAAATGAAGCAACCCAGGGAATGAAGAAACTATGCAATTGAACCCTGAACAACATGGGTATGAATTGTGTGGAACCACATATATGTGGATTTTTTTTCCAATAAATACAATACAGACTATAAATGCACTTTCTCCTCCTTGTGATTTATGTAATAACATTTTCTTTTTTCTAACTTATTTTTTTAAATGTTTACTTATTTATTTTGAGAGACTGTGTGTGTGTGTGTGTGTGTGTGTGTGTGTGTACACACACGCATGCAAGCTGGAAAGGGGCAGAGAGAGAGGGAAAGAGAGAATCCCAAGCAGGCTTACAGTCTCTGTGCAGAGACCAACACGGGGCTTGATCTCTTGACTCGTGAGATCATGACCTGAGCCAAAATCAAGAGTTGGCCGCTTAACCAACTGAGCCACCCAGGCACCCCTTCTCCATTTTATTTTATCGTAAGAATACAGTATATAATCCATATAATGTAGAAAAGTGTGTGTTCGTTGACTATGTTATCAGGAAAGCTTCTGGTCAATAGGAGGCTATTAGTAGTTAAGTTTTGGTGGAATCAGAAGTTACACATGGTGGGGCGGTTTAGTCAGTGAAGTGTCTTACTTTGGCTCAGGTCATGATCTCACAGCTGAGGAGTTCGAGCCCTGCATCAGGCTGACAGCTCAGAGCCTGAAGCCTGCTTTGGATTCTGTGTCTCTGTCTCTCTGACCCTCCCCAGCTCATGCTCTGTCTCTCTCAAAAATAAAATAAAACATCCAGATGGCCAACAGACACATGAAAAGATGCTCAACGTCACTCCTCATCAAGGAAATACAAATCAAAACCACACTGAGATACCACCTTACGCCTGTCAGACTGGCTACAATGAACAAATCAGGAGACTATAGATGCTGGAACCCTCTTTCCTATTTCTACTATAGGGTCTACTATAGTTCAAAAAGAAATAAGTAGATTTCCAGTGCTGACAAGAATGAATCTCATTTGATTAGAATGTACCTCCCATCAGAACCTACTCAATCTTCCACAAATGTGCATGCAACACACATAAAAACAGTTTCATATGTCCCTACCTTAATTTCAAATCTCAATATGTTTATTACTGAAATTATACACTTACATAGAAAGTTTTTAATTCAATTTAATTTTTAATTTTTGTTTTTAATTTTAGAGAGAGAGAGACAGTGCACAAGCAGAGGACAGGGGCAGAAGGAGAGAGAGACAGAATCATAAGCTGTCTCCATACTGAGTGTGGAGCTCAACATGGGGTTCAATTCCATGACCCTGGGATCATAACCTGAGTCAAAATCAAGAGTTGGATGCTCAACCAACTGAGTCACCCAGGGGATCCACAGAATTTTTTTTAATAAAACTTAATGTAAGTCTCCATTATTCTATGACAAATAGTTTATTCAAAAAATGTACAAAAATCTTCAGACCTAAGATTATTTTGAAAATTAGCTATATGAAATTTTAAGTACTTTTTATATGTAATTTGTTCTTGAGAAGGCTATCAGGAGCTGTGGTTAAGAACACAGGGTCTTTGGGGCGCCTGGGTGGCGCAGTCGGTTAAGCGTCCGACTTCAGCCAGGTCACGATCTCGCGGTCCGTGAGTTCGAGCCCCGCGTCGGGCTCTGGGCTGATGGCTCAGAGCCTGGAGCCTGTTTCCGATTCTGCGTCTCCCTCTCTCTCTGCCCCTCCCCCGTTCATGCTCTGTCTCTCTCTGTCCCCCAAAAAATAAATAAACGTTGAAAAAAAAAATTAAAAAAAAAAAAAAAAAAAAAAAAGAACACAGGGTCTTTGAAGTAGGTATACCAGGGTTTAAATCTATCTTTTCCACTTAATAGCAAGCAGTATGTTATTTGGCAATAAATAAATAGCAAGTAGTTATGTGGACAATAAACTATATGGACATTGTAGATTTCCATCATTAGATGAAGTATTTAAAAACCCACCAAAAATGAATTAAGATTGACAACTCTTTAGATGTTATAATTAGATATTGCTTGTAAACTAAAATTTTATTTGAAGACTTCATGTAAAAATCTGGCTTAAAATTTTCAAACATTTATAGCTGTTTTATTTTTTAAGGAACAATTTTATTTTTTAATTCTCAAAATCAATTAGAAAATATGGAAGCATTAATCATTTTTAAATGTACTGTTTAGCATCCACAAACCATATTTATAACAAATGGAGTTATCTACTCTTCATTTCAATCATATCGTAACACATTTCCACTATTATCTTGTGCTTTAGGTTCTATTATTTACCCTTAAATACACATTAAAAATATATGATTATTTTATTTTTTTTCAACGTTTTATTTATTTTTGGGACAGAGAGAGACAGAGCATGAACGGGGGAGGGGCAGAGAGAGAGGGAGACACAGAATCGGAAGCAGGCTCCAGGCTCTGAGCCATCAGCCCAGAGCCTGACGCGGGGCTCGAACTCACGTACCGCGAGATCATGACCTGGCTGAAGTCGGACGCTTAACCGACTGCGCCACCCAGGCCCCCCAAGATTATTTATATATATGTATGTGTGGTAGTCTATCCAAAACACAGAAACACCAACCGCAACAACCAATGTGAAATCTTAATGTTAGAGTTGGAAGATTCCTGTCCTCACGCTCACCCTAAGATTTAGGACTGGTATTGCCTCTAGACTCATATAGTCAACATATGAGCCCCTAGATCATACCAGTCATTGTTCTAGATGATGGACAAAACTCACCTGTCTTCAGGCAGCTAATAGTCTAGTGGGAAAATACATATTGGAAGAAAACAGATAAAATATTTTATTAATTTATATGTTAATGATAAAAAAATCCAAGAACTGGATTTGAAAGCTTTTGGGGTTCAATCGTTGACATTTAATGAAGTAGTCAGGAAAGATCTTTTGAGATAAGGGAGCAAACCAATGGGATACCTGACAAAGACTTTCTGAGACAGAGAGCACTAGAGTGATAGAGGCCCTAATGCGTGAATTTGCCTAGACCCTGCCTTAAGTAACTGAACGCGAATGGTAATCAGTATGGCTAGAGCAGGTTTGTAAAGAGATGTAGCAGTTGATAAAGAAAGAGAGTGACCAAGAGGCCACGTGATATTGAAAGTGGTATACTATTGCAATAACTGGTTTCCTTAGAGAAACAATAAGCTACTGGAACATTTTGATTAAAAAACTGGTGATAATCTGACTTAAGCTCTCCAGCCATTGGATTGAAGACAGATTGAAAAGGATCATGTACAAAAGCAAGGAGATCAATTAGGCAGATATGATAGTATTCCTAGGTGATGTGGGCCAGGTTGGTAACAGTCAGGGAAGTGGGAATGATTCTGAACATATTCAAATGGATTAATGAGATGACAGTAGTCTCTTATAGTTTGGGGAGTATCAAAAGACATAATGTGCATAGAGCCCTTAGCACAGCAGTTGGTAAATAACAATAGATTAATGAATATTTGTAAGTGGTGGTAAGTAATAATTTTGGATTGATAAGGCCACAAAATTTGGATCTGCCTCAGGAAAAGTTATAACAGTAATAGTAATAGAGGAAAAAAAAGAGGAAAAGGAGGAGGAGTAAAAGAATAACACAGCTTGTGAATGATAGGGTATACTGGACATACTGTGCACCAAAGCAAAGTTTTTAAATGGCTCAAGAAAGATATGTGAGCTATAAAAATAAATAGCTTGTTTGCAGCTTCTCCAGATCATATAACATTGCTGAGTAATGTTTAAATTATTATTAATCAATTTTTATGAAGATGAGAGTCCTCTGATGAATTTTGCTGAAAATTAGTTAATAATCTTTTTCAAGTTTAATGACATATAAAGACTTAAAGTCTACTAGTTTATAAGAATTAACGCAAGTACTCACGGTGGAATCTGCTTGATTGTCTAGTGAAATCATGGGCTGATCATTGGGGATCTCTTCAAAATTTTACATCTTTCTCAACTTACTCAGTATGTGGATTAGCCTATCATCAAACACTTTTACAATATGTTAAATCGTCTTTCAGCCACAGATGGCAAACATTATTAGCAAACATACCATCGTATTGTGTCAAGAAGGTATTCGGAATAACTTTAAAGTGTATTGATGATGTTGGTATATAATATCTTATGCCAATTGATAAATAAAATTGAATTAAGGAGTACAAGGGGATTATATAAGCTGTTTTATACATAGCTTTTATTTTGTTTCCTTTTCATAACAACTGAAAGGGTAGCTGACATAACTAAGAATCTTCGATTGATTAAATGTTCAAGAAAGAATGTGGAAAATCCAGGAAAAGACACAATTATAAAAATTACAGTCTTATATCGTTTTCAGAAGATCATTTTTCTCTTTAAACTGTTATTTTATATCCTTTTATCTCTCACTGTCTCTCTTTTTAAAGGGAAGTCTTTTTTTTTTCCTTTAATTTTAGAATGAGAGTAAGAGAGTGCAAGTGGGGAAGAGGGAGAGAGATAGGGAATGTTAAGCAGGCTCCACAGTCAGCATGAAGCCGACACAACCCTGAGATCATGACCTGAGCCAAAATCTAGAATTGGATGCTCAACCAAATGAGCCACCCAGGCGCCCTCTCACTGTCATTTTTAAATAAAGTATGGTTCACATAACATTATAGTAATTTCAGGTATATAGTATAATGATCCTATTCTATATTTGTATATATTGTGAAATGATGACCACAACGTCTAGTTAATATCTGTCAACATAATTAGTTACATTTTTTTCTTGTGATAAAGACTTTCAAATATACAATGCAGTATTATTAACTATAGTCATCATGCTGTATATTATTTTACTGTCATCTTTAAGATGCTTCTTTTTTTAGGTGTTTAGCAATTTTGGTTTGTTTTAATTTTTTTTTTTCAACGTTTATTTATTTTTGGGACAGAGAGAGACAGAGCATGAACGGGGGAGGGGCAGAGAGAGAGGGAGACACAGAATCGGAAACAGGCTCCAGGCTCCCAGCCATCAGCCCAGAGCCTGACGCGGGGCTCGAACTCACAGACCTCGAGATCGTGACCTGGCTGAAGTCGGACGCTTAACCGACTGCGCCACCCAGGCGCCCCAATTTTGGTTTGTTTTAAATGATGTAGCTATCATTGTATTTTTCCTAAGAGGCTATTTTGTACAAGAGCATGTATTTTATACAACTCCTCTCAAAAAATGCCAAATCAAATTGTGACAGCCATTAATAATTTTTTAGTATTTGTGTTTATCTAAGAATCTAGTATCTTCATAGAATGTGTATAAATTTTGGCTCCCTCAGGGTTGTTCTTTTTTACATCATTTTAATACTCAGACCAGTTCACAATGAAGAATTTGCCAACAGGAATAAGTGTCATACCCTACACAGATTAAGAAAACTCAAAAATATAAGAAAGGACGAGGAATGTAAAATAACCTTGTCCCTCCTTAGTCCTATAGGGCTATCTGTTAAGATTTATATTAAAGCCTTGAGCTATTTTAATATATTCTCAAATTTAGGAAATTTTATATGATATTTGTATCAGGTTGGTCATTTTACTAAATATATATCTGGGTATTTGCTGGCTATAAATTTAATGTATTTTGTGGCTCCCTTGATCCACCAATTGTACATAGTTTAGCAGGTTTATAATGAACAATTACACAGAATTTTTAAAACTTAGTTTCTATCAAAAAGAAAATGAAAGCATTTGAAAACAAATGCATGCACAATTTATTTATTGGTCTTCATAATTCTCTCAAGTTTGTAATACTACTTTCTGTAGCATGTTAAAGTAAAAAAAATACAAAACAGCTTTCCAACCATTATTGGAATTAAAATTAGGCATAATTTAACCTGATGCTCTTCTATATTATTTGATAAATTTATCTACTGTGTCAAATAGATTGAAAAAAAGGACTATAAAGGAACACTGGAGCCATCGTTCGGCTATTTCAACAATGATCTCAGTATCTTAAAGAAGTTAAAGCTACTCAGATTTGGAGGAGTAGAAATTGTGCCAAGCCTTGTTGAGGCAACTATTCCACTGAGTTATATGTACAATCAGTGAAATGTCCATTGTCACTAATTTTTTTAAGTACATTACCACTATGTTTACTCATGAATTTTAGGAATTTGCCACACAAACCTTAAAAAAGTAAACATTCAATTAGACATCTCAATATTACTTTAACCTCTGCTTTCATTTTCTGAAGATAATGAAAAAAAACCTATTAGATGGTCTAAATGTGTCAATTTACTATGCCATCTGATAAATTAGACATATTTCCCATGACTATAAAGCAGAGATATTCACTCTCATATACTACTTCCTGTAGGATACAGAAAAGGCAAGAATTAAGTAATTATATTAACAACTGTCTCTCCCTTCTGAAGTGTGGTCATATCTTATGGAGAGAAAAAGAGAGAGTTTTTGTAATATACGTTTTTATGTTAAGGTGCATGCCATGAATGGTAGGTAGCTCATAATTAACTCACTTATACGTACTGGTTGTCCTCTAGGTTAAAATAATTAAAAATAAAGGTATAGCTGTAAGTAATCATTATTAAGTAGTAACTTTATTTTTTTTTAAGTTTAAGGATTTTTATTTAAATCCCAGTTAGTTAACCTACAGTGTAATGTTAGTTTCAGTTGCAGAATTTAGTGATTCATCACTTACATACAAATCCAGTGCTCCTTACAAGTGCCCTCCTTAATACCCATCACTCATTTAGCCCATCCCCCCACCCACTTCCCCTCCAGCAACTCTCAGTTTGTTCTCTCTAGTTAAGAGTCTGTGTTATGGTTTGCCTCTCTCTTCCCCACCTCCCCCCCATGTTCAACTATTTTGTTTCTTAAATTCCACAAGTGAAATCACATGGTATTTTTCTTTATCTGACTTATTTCACTTAGCCTAATACCCTCTAGATTCATCCATGTCATTGCAAATGGCAAGATTTTACTCTTTTTATGACTCAGTAATAATCCATTCTCTCTCTCTGTCTCTCTCTTCTTTCTCCATTCATTAATTGATCGACATTTGAACTATTTCCATAGTTTGGCTATTGTTGATAATGCTGCTATAAATATTGGGGCACATGTATCGCTTCAAATCAGTATTAGCCTTTGGGTAAATACCTAGTAGTGCAATTACTGGGTCATAGGGTAGTTCTGCTTTTTGAGAAACTCTATACTATCTTCCAGAGAGGCTGCACCAGTTTTCATTCCCACCAACAGTGTGGGAATCTTCACCAACACCTATTGATTCCTCTGTTGTTAATTTCAGCTAATCTGACTGGTGTGAGGTAAAATCTTATTGTAGGTTTGATCTGTACTTTCCTTGATGAGTGATGTTGATCATCTTTTCATGTGTCTGTTACTCATCTTTATGTTTTCTTTGGAAAATGTCTATTCATGACTTCTGCCCATTTTATACCAGTTTGATTTTTGGGTGTTGAGTTTTATAAGTTCATTATAGATTTTGGATATTAATCCTTTATCAGACATGCCATTTACAGATATCTTCCCCCATTCCATAGGATGCCTTTTAGTTTTGATTGTATCCTTTGCTGTGCAGAAGCTTTATATTTTGATGAAGTCCCAAAAGCTTAATTTTTCTTTTGCTTCCCTTGCCTCAGGAGACATACATGGCAAGGAGTTGCTATGGCTGATGTCAAAGAGGTTATTGCTTGTGTTCTCCTCTAGGATTTGTTATCTTATTAAGAAAATAACATAGCTCCAGAGATCTTGGTACTCAAGTCTACTATGCTTATTTGTTTCATGCTTTTAGTCTTCCTGTAAGCTAATTTATTTGCATACTATTTTTGTTTTTATTCTTGTAGGCAGCTTTCTGAAACAAGGATGAAAAGTATATGCACCATACACACATCGAGACATACATTCATGAATGCATACATATACAAATTTAGCAAGTACTATGCAAAAATTAGCCATTTTAGGGGTGCCTGGGTGGCTCAGGCAATTCAGTGACTCTTGATTTCAGCTCAGGTCACGATCTCACAGTCGTGAGATTGAGCCCTGCGTCAACTGAGCTCCACCCCAAGGAGGGAGCCTGCTTATGATTCTGTCTCTCCCTCTACCTCTTCCCTTTCCTCTCTCTCTCTCAAAAAAAAAAAAAAAAAAAAAACCAAAAAAAAAACCAAACCCACCTACTTTTATTCAATCCACACAACTTATAATGAGTTAAGTATCACTAACTCCATTGTACATATGAGGAAATTGCAGCTTGAGAATGTAAAAGAATCTGTTCAAAGTCATGCATGGAAGTAAATGGAAGTAAAATGGAAGTAAATGGGTTAATAAAAAAAAAGTTCTGAATTTTTCAGGGACATTTTTATGCTTTACGTTTTATTAATAATAGATAAAACCATTGTCTCAAGCTTAGGGAGATTTAAGGTTACATCTGAGATGGCTTTTTCTGTTCTTTTATTTTGAAGATTATTTGCTATGCATACTCAGGTATTTGAATAAAGAATAATTTGATTCTTGGGCTGCCTGGGTGGCTCAGTCACTTAAGTGTCCAACTCTTGATTCCAGCTCAGGTCATAATCCCAGGGTCATGGAATCAAACCCTGTGTCAGGCTCCATGCTGAGTGTGGAGCCTGCTTAATATTCCCTCTTTCCAGGGGCCGCCTGGGTGGCTCAGTCGGTTGAGCGTCCGACTTCGGCTCAGGTCATGATCTCACAGCTCCTGAGTTGGAGCCCTGCATCGGGCTCTGTGCTGAGAACTCGGAGCCTGGAGCCTGCTTCGTATTCTGTGTCTCCCTCTCTCTCTGCCCCTAAACCACTCACATTCTGTCTCTATCTCTCTCAAAAATAAATAAACATTAAAAAAATTAAAAAAAAATTCTCTCTCTCTCTACCCCTCCCCTGCTTGCAAGAACACTGTCTTTCAAAATTAATTAATTAAGAAAAGAATAATTTGATTCTTGTAAAAGGTACCTGAATATAATAAATAAACTAAAATGGTGATCTAATATAATAATAATAATATGTATGAAATATTTTTCAGAGAAGAAATTTGAACAGAAGAGAACATGAAATCTCTGATGTATGACAGGAAGAAGAAGGAACTCAATGTTTATTGGGAAATGGGAAGAAGGTGCTTTTAATTGCACAAGAACGAAGATATTTTTGTTTTAATTAAGCTGTGCCATGAGGCTTCACTTCCTACAGATTGTATTGATGGTCCGTCCTGGCTGACTACTCCGGCTTATCATACTCATTGCTTTTTGAGTTTTCCCTGGACTTGCAATCACCTGGAATGGTGTTTGTTTTTCATGCTTCCATGTAAGAATGGAACCTTAGAATGTAACTAGGCTAAAGTGCGGTTACTAAGATCTCTCTCTCTCTTTTTTAGAGTTCTGTTAATTTACTTAAGACAATTAACATATTAGTTCTCAGCCCAAAGCACTGTAAGACATTAACACCAAAAGGAGATAAAACAAGGAGTCAAAAACCAGCTATTGGAACAGACCCCCAACCCTGTGTTCTGGGCCAGTGACACTTCCTGGGAGTCCTAGGAAGAGACAGGTGCCAGAAGCAAAGCTCTCCATCCTTGGGTCATCAGTCCACCTGGAGCCAAGCCAAAAGGGAAACCTGGACAATGAGATCTATGCGCTGTCTACAGCAGATCTGATGCCCAGGGGGAGCCATGCAGCCATGACCAGGAGTGAACACGTCATCCATAAGTAAATTAAATAACCTAGCCCTAAAATCACTAGCAAGCACAGCATTACTGCACCTCCCCCAGGAGCAGGCAGAGACCAAAATGTAGTGCTTAGAATAAACAGGTGACTCCACTTCTAATGCTCCATAAGGAGGAACACAAAGGAATGAGGGTTATTGCTTTAGGGGAGAAAGCAATTGTTGCACAAGGGGCTAAGATCTTAAAGGAAGAATGTTAATGTACCTGGTGTCGCCAAGTTCAGGAGTTTCTTCTCCACCTTTTCTTTTTTTTTTAATTTTTTTTTCTTTTTTTTTTCAACGTTTATTTATTTTTGGGACAGAGAGAGACAGAGCATGAACGGGGGAGGGGCAGAGAGAGAGGGAGACACAGAATCGGAAACAGGCTCCAGGCTCTGAGCCATCAGCCCAGAGCCTGACGCGGGGCTTGAACTCACGGACCGCGAGATCGTGACCTGGCTGAAGTCGGTCGCTTAACCGACTGCGCCACCCAGGCGCCCCTCTTCTCCACCTTTTCTGAAGGACACCTGCTGCTTTACCAAGGTCTTATTTCCAAGGCAGGTGTTGTGGAGAGGTTCACTCCTTTCTGCGATACGATTCTACCCTTAATACTCTGAAATCCTGCTTTTCTAGACTCCAGAAGCCTGGTTCTGGAAATCTAAGTAGAAGGGTCATGTAGGAAATCTTATCAGGAGAATAAAGTTCAGGAAATGATGAGGTAAAGTAGATCTTATAAGTATTTACCTCATTTATATAAGTTGATTGTTACCATGAATTCACAATGTAATTAAATGTTTTAATATACTATGTTGGATTTTCAAATAAAGAAATCATAAAAAATTAATTGACCAGACTAGGCAGAGGTATATTAGCAAACGTATTTAGTCCTCGTAGAAAAAAAGTAACTGGATTTCCGTTGTCTCAAAATTCTGTCCTCCAATGGCTCTGTTAATATTACTATTACATGTTTAACACCCATGGCCAATTTATCTTACACAAATTTATAGCAATTTTGGTAAATAAACAAAATCCTCCATTTAATCAGTGAGTTATTGAGTCAAATATTTTGGCCATGTGTGACAGCGCACGTATTTTCTAATGCAGCAGCCTCACTTCACTAAAATAAACCAAATTATAGAAAATGAAGTTCTACATATACTGAAAAAAATCAAGCTGTACGTGACACACAATTTATTTTCAGCAAGAAAGCTTTTGGCCATTTTGTTCCTATAAAAAGTCCAGTGGGAGAAATTAAATTATTGACCCTGAGGCACTTATTTTTAAACGGAAGAGTGAATTTACCTTCCCAACCATTAATCAACGAGAAGAGGGTGGAACTTTAAAAGAAATAAATTTCCAAAGCAAACCTGAAGATTGAAGTACTCCCCAACCAGCACTACGATGTTAAAATAAAAATGGCCTTGCTTGTGTGTAGTCTGCCTTAAATACCAGCTCCAGTAAACTATTTTGGCAAGGCCATCATCATAAACAGTGACAGTAGGAAATGTGACTCTTCATCTTCTCTCCAGATTATTTTCCTGCAACAATCCACTGTCATCGGAAGGCATATTTCATCTCTTGGATGAAGAAAGAATTAGAAAGATGTTTCTCTCTTGCCCACATCAGAATCTATTTAAAATAACAAATGAGAGAGACAGAGATAAAGCCAGAGACAGAGAGAAACAGAGAAAGAGAGAGAGGAAGAAAGAAGGAAAGGGAAAAGGAAAAATGATAATTTAAGAGGAAAAAGCTGAAGAATGAACGAAAGAGAACTGAAGTATCTGGAAATAAGTGTGTAAATAGAAAAAAATTCATAATTTTGTATAGATGTACCATATTTCCATATATAAATAAATAATCTATGATATAGTATTGAATAGCAGGCAAAAACTCTGCAAGTTGAATAAACCAAAAGAAACAAATATGAGACAAAAGAAATAGCCATATAACATTCAAATAATTAAAAGGAAACTGATAGAATTTCAGTTTTATTAGTTCTTGATTCACAATTTCCAGAAATTTCTGACTTCCACACAAAAAAAGATCCTGATTCTTAATAGAAATACCCCTGATCATTTTCATTCTACTTTGAACAAATAAAACATTTCATATCTCTATTTAATTCTCTTTCCCCTCTTTCTCATTCTTTGTTAGTTCTTGACTGTGTTCTAGCTCTCCCCACCCCTGCCCCCGCCCCCACTTAATTCAATTAAATTATTCTCTTTTCCAGTAAACAGAAGAACTAGCATCAAATTTGGTCAATGAGAAAATCCAGAACATCATGGAATACTAAGGCTGTGATGACCAATCATGTCAAATATATAGCTAGATAATACTGTCCTAGCATATACTGATATGGTTAACTATTGTTAAGAGATTAGGAGATTAGGATGATTTAATCCAAAAGAAAAGTTAGGGGAACTAAAGGCTAGTTACAGGATTGTACTGTAGACTCTGAATGATGTAATTGAATATATCAGTAACTGGAAAATGTTTATATTGAAATGAAAAAAATGATACGTATCAAATATACATACAAACACACTTCAATACCTTTAGCAGTATGGCATAAATATTTGTTAGCGAATAATTATTGAAATTCTGTCAGCAGAGACCCAATTCTTGACATTGTGTTTAAGAATTTGGATTTTCCCGTTAGCATCTAAAATAATATATTAAACTTGGTCTAATAAATAGAATGAGAATGCAGGAAGAGAGATGAAAACAAGATCATATATCTTATCAGTTGTTTTGAAAGAGTGAGTGAAAGTGATGTGACATATTAACATATTACCATTGAGTAAGGAACACAATAACAGTAGGACACGAAGGTAAAACATTTGAAACATTAAATTTCACTGGTGATCCTAATCATAATCCACTACCAATGGCTTCATCATAATGCTTAATATGTATGGAACTAAAAAGGTTCAGCTTAACCCCAGCATTAATATCAAAACAGTCTTTCATTGTTTTGAATTTTCACAACCTTTGTACTAATGAGGTGTTTCAGTGCAGTGGCTTTAACTACAAAGAGAAGAATGAACAAGTACTCCACTTCACAGTCCCTATAAAAGATATGGGTATGCTGAGTCATTCATTTAGGTAAATCCATCCTGTCCTAGTTTTCTAAGGAGACTGTCCATTGATTTATATAAAACACGGGTTTCTCCTGTTTCATTCCTGTTCAAGAATTTCTTACCGTAGCCTTTGTTTGATTCTATGAGCTATCCCATATCTTTCTCATAAATTACTTAGTTTTGCTAAAGATAGTCTGATCTGTTTCTGTAACTTGTAAACAAATAATTCAAAAAGACACAGACACTATTTATTAGTTATCATTGATCTAAGGACTGCTAGAAGAGTTGTCATCATAGCTCTGTATAAGCAATTTGCTTGGGGAAATCAATGCACTGCTTTGCCTCAGGCATAAAATCAGATTAAAAAGCAAGCTGGTGGGAAAGTGAATGATCTTTTTATCCTTTCTTGAATTATGATGGTAAACAAACAATCAATTTTCTTATCAAATGATTATATAGGACAGTTCCTATAAATCTGTTATTTTATTGATATGAATTACCTTGTAGAATACAGCAGTAAGACACAACTATGAATACAATTTGTGAGCTCTTGGAAGGTGAATATAAATACTGCACAGAATTTGTACCTAATACCTTCAGCTCTCACTTCAAGCCTTCAAAATTCTCTCACCTATCTTCATTCCCATCAGGCAACCATGTTTTTTATTTCACCATGAAAATAAAAGTGAAGAGAGGGCATTTCTATAATCTCTGGTTAGTCTATCTACCCAACTACTATCTGTCCCCATGTATTCTGCCATTTATTCACTGTTTTGGCTCATTTATTCATATTCTTCTTTTTATGTGTTAGACCTCTGACCCTCTCCTATCCCTCAGGTCACCACTCAGTGGAAAAGCAATGCTTTTCTCTAGGCTGTAGCATTGATTTTCGCTTTCCTCTTTCTGCCAAACACAACCAAAACCAAAACCAAAAACATTCAATTGACTTGATTTTCCCCAGAAATCACTATTTCTTTACTTCATTTTACAGACATCTGCTCCAAAATAGTTTCTATTACTTGCTGTTCACATTGCTTTTCTTCAGTCCTTTCCTGAACCACTTCTGTTTAAGCTTTTGACCACACCCCTCCATGGACACTGTTCTTGTCAATGTCACCAATGATCATCTGTTTCTAATGCCTATTGAGAAGCTCTCCATGTTTCTCATTTGCAATCTGTCCGCAGAATTTAACACAAATCGCCAGTTTCTCAGCTATGCACTTTCTTCAACCATCTCATGAGAACCACTCACCTCCTTCAGTAACACTCTTTCATCTCTCATTCTTAGATTTGTCTCCTTGCTTTGACTTGTTTACATGGGAAAGTTCCAGGACTGAGTCTTTGGATCCTTTATCTTTCCATACATACTTCTTTTGTGATATCAAACAGCTTCATTGTTTTATTTATATATAATTTTTTAATGTTTATTTATTTTTCAGAGTGAGAGAACATTCAAGGAGAGGAGGGGCAGAGAGAGAAGGGGGACACAGAATCCAAAGCAGGCTCCAGGCTCTGAGCTGTCAGCACAGAGTCTGACATGGAGCTCAAACCCACGAACCCCAAGATCATGACCTGAGCCAAAGTCTGAAGTTTAACCAACTGAACCACACAGACAACCCACCCACTTCGCAGATGTTTACCAAACATATATCTCTTATGTGGAACTTCACCCAGAACTCCAATTGGCATGTCCAATTGCTTCTTGTGAATTTAAACCTGAATGTCTAATAAACATGTCAACCTAAAATGACAAGAACTGTACCTGTGGACTTTATTCCCAAACCTGCCTCTTCACAGTCCTCCCTATTTCATTTAATACCAACTCTTTTTTTTTTCTTAGTCCTCAGATTTTGAGAGACATAACTGGCTCATCTTCCTGTCATATCCCATATTTGATATTAATTTAATAATTAATATTAAGTTGTTCATATTTTACCACTTCACCTGCTATCAGCCAAGGCCAAGACCCCAAAATTTCCATATTACTTCAGTAGTTTGCAGATTACTTTCCCTATACATATCTACCTTCTCTTTCTTTTCTCAACACAGCCACTGTAGTAAACGTGTTAAGACATATATCCAATGTCACAGGTTGGAATTCTTAATAAGCAAATTCTGAGAAGGAACTCACCGTGCAGTATGATTATCAAGGTGTAGACTTCACACTAATACCTGTGTCTGAGAGAGAAAAGCAGCAGGGTGGGCAGAGGGAGAAGGTCAAGTGTGAGGAAAACACAATGACAAAGATAGGCAACTCCTCTAGGAACTCTGGATCTGGAAAGACCTTTTAGAGTTATCCCAAAATGTCTCAAGCTGAAGCTAGAGGGAAATTCCTTTGGGCTGCACCTTGAGAAGGGTATGAATTTGGTCAGGGAAGCACTCTGTAGCTCTGAAAAACTATAAATATCTGCAAGGTAGAGGATGTCGGTATGTCAATAGTAGCCCTGTAGCTGGGGCAACAAGACCTTCCCTGAAGTGAGATACGGTGTACGTATCACAATGGCCCAACACATTTGCGTCCAATGACTTTCACTTCCTTCAAAATTGAAACCGTAGGATGTACAATGGTTTTCTATAGCCTACAAAATCTGGACCTGCATTGGACGTTGGTATCCCGTGTCATGGTTCATCCGATCACTCACACGACTGTAGGTTTATTGTCCTCTGCTCTTGTTCCAGCATACCAAACGCACTGCCACCTGAGGGGCGTTGCGATTCTTCTTCCCCCTGTCCTACTTGAACCGCTCTTCTAGTTCCTTATCTCCTTCACCATTTTATTCAGATATCATGCTCATTGTATTCAAGATTATGACCACCTGGCTTTAGTTCTCCCTCTACCATGTTTTATTTCTACACACACACACACACACACACACACACACACACACACACGCTATTTTGTAAATTGTCTTTTTATACTAGAGTGTAAACTCTAGGAGGGCACACACTTGTTTGTTTCTTTCTTTTTTCTTTTTCCCATTACCCAGTCACTGTAATCGGGATTATTGGCACTAAGTCATCTTTCAATAAAATATTTGTTAAATTAATGTATAAACCCATTGAGGAAAAAAATCTAGCCCAAAATATCATGCATAGGATACAAAAAGAAATATGAAATTAGATTTTCCATATTCTCTTGTAAAAGTTCATTTTTTTCCACCACTTCATTTAGATGGATTAGTTTGTGTGGCATATTAAACAGTTAATTACCTTTGCGATTTTATTTTTAAAAAAATCATCACAAACTAATTCATGAACAACATTTTTTTAATCCTTACTGTGAGCAAGGTACTTTGCAAGACACTCAGAAAGGGGGATATTATTGCCTCCTCCTGGTATCTTTATCATCAACAATAGTAGTTGTAGTAAGGTGGGGGAGCATATAAGTCACTGGTTCATAATACTGAGAAGTGTATTAATTAAGAAGTAGGCTGAAGTATGGATGGAAAGACAGGTGAAAAACTAGATGAGAGTGAGAGGGAAGATAGGTAGGTAGATAGATGATAAAAACGGAAATATATGTGTAATGGAAATGTTATTCCATCCAAGTTTTTACCATAGAATAAATTATTATATTTTCAAAATAAATAATAAGCAATTCAGTTTTTGAAATTAGTGAATGCACAGGTCCTAAAGAATAAACGCAGGGGTGCCTGGGTGGCTCAGTCAGTTAAGCATCTGACTTCAGCTCAGGTCATGATCATGGTTTGTGGGTTCAAGCCCTGCGTCCGGCTCTTTGTTGATAGCTCAGAGCCTGGAGCTGACCCTCTCTGGCTCTGCGCCTCCCTGGCTCTGTCTCTCTCTATCTCTCAAAGATAAATAAAATTGTTTAAATAAATGAAAAAAAAAGAATGAAGGCAAATGATGATTTCTACAAAACTTCAAAAATTTAATTTCATGTTTAAACACTGACTATATTTATGATTATATTATATAATTGTGATTCCTGGTTGTACATGGAAATTACTATTAGCCTCCAGTAAGGATTACTCCAATAACTACTACAATATCTATGAATGTGAGAAATATGTGGCAAACTCACCACACACAAACACACACACATATGCACAAAAACTAAACTTTGTGTTTGACCTATATGTAGATTCTAGGATATAGTTTAACTAATTATAAAAGCCAGAGAACTTGGAAGAACAATTTTGAGTTTACCATACCTAAGCTTTTAAAAGCAAAGAAAAACAACAAATTTGCAGAATGAGAAATCTCATTGTCTTTCTCTCCAACTCTCTATTTTGAATTGGAAACTCTGGAGCTATAGCACTCGGGGAAAAAAAAAAAGTATATAGGCATCACTCAGATATGTGGGAGCTTCTTTTTGAAGTGGCCAGAATATGTTGAGCTGACTTCCTATAACAAATTGCTATGTAATGGCTCTCACATCTCTGGTATTGGTAAAGAAAATTGTGTAGTTCTGTGCTGAATGAATAAGTATTTTATATAGTAACGGAAGAACGGTCTCACTATTGATCGAGGTGACCTGTATAACCATGCTTAAGAAGGACAAGCAGTCACTGAAATCACTCTTACTCCATAGACTAAATGTGTTGCACAATAAATTGTGGTTAATTATTCCCCTTTTACGTGACCTCAGAAATGCAAAGCTAACTAGAAATAGTATTTTTTCCTTATTTTCCCTTTGTTTTATGGCTAAAAGTTGGTTAGGATTAAGGTTGAAGGACACAGCCTTGGAAAGGAGTGAAAGTGTAGTGATGAAAAACATGGGAGTCTGGAATAAGAGATCTTGTTCTAATTCCGGTGGCATCCTTTACTTCTTTAATTTCTTGTGTGAAAACATGTTAGCATCTTTGCAGCTCAGATTCCTCATCTGTGATACAAGCAAAAAAGATTACATTTAGGTCTTTGGGATGTTAGGAGATTCAAGATATTAGTAAACGTCAAGTAAATTGCTGTGAACAATTTCTAGTAATTGATAAGCTCTCATCAAATGTTTATGTGCCAAATGTTAGATACCTTAGGGATGAAAAAGATTTCCTTGTCAGTTAAGTGGAGCTCCATGAGGAAGTGGGATAGGTTGCATGGATAAGAATCATGTTCCAGTTGTAGAAACAAGATGGCAAGTTAAGAAGCATCCATATAGATGAGAGTAGGAGTAGGGGAAAATGAGTTACTAGTTGATAGAAATATAAAAGGAGGGGAGAATGTGAGAATTCTGATGTCTCCTAGCATTTTGGCTTGAGGGGTACTAACAGAGATGACAGATATATGCAATTATCAAGGAGGAAAGTGGTCGGATATAAGGTTGGAGAAGTAAGCAAGGGTCAGAGCGAGACTTTGAATGTGCTCGTTTTCTCTCTAACAGCAACCAATGCATGTGGCCTCAAGTCAGTCCTATCGGTTTCCTTCAGTGAGTTTTAACTTCATAAGCTTATTCCTGCCACTGAGTCTTAGGATTTTCTCTTGCCACCCTCCAGAATCCTTCATTCTAACTCTTGGAATGGCTGCTTCTTGTCAGTTAGGTCTCAGGTCAAAACGTCCCTAACTGTGGCTGTGCCTGACCTTATTACATAATGATGTCTGTCTTTGCAGTATCTTCTCATCTTTTTAGATTTTCTGCCTTTAACTTATTGATATTTAATTTTTTTTTCACAGAACCATGGATAAAAAATAACCAGGCCAAGTAAAATCATTAGTTTGTGATAAAGTCCGCATTCTTGGGGTACTACAAGATAGATCCCATTCCATGACAAATTTGAAGCAGGCTATGAGGTCAACTGGTGATACTATATCCTTTTTTTTTCCTTTTTATAACAAACAAAGATTTTTACTATGTGTGACTGGAATATTATAGAATCCGTGCATGTTTCACACAGTTTGAAAAATGTATATTATCTTCCCATGACTACCTTTCTGTCTTAAAAAAAAAAAAAGAAAAAGAAAAAAAAAACTTACCTGACTAATTAGAATTTAACTTTAATATGTTTTTTCTCATGGAAGAAAAAACAATTATATGTTTTTGCCATTCTTATTTCAAAACGAACTTTTAAGGAGAGCAGCATACTGGTTCTTAATGATTTTGCACAGGTTTTAAAGAACTTCCTGTTAGGATAAAGATTTATAAATTTAAAATTTGTTCCCCTGATGTCTGCAGGAGTGGTCTTGAATTAACCTCATAATGCATTTTAAGGAGATATTTGTCCCCAAAATGTTGCTTTGGAATGTATAGAAATTTATTTTTGCATTGCCTGTTTTTTGCCTCCAGAATAAAGCTTTGTTAGTGAAATAACCCTACTTTATTTAATACTGCTTCCAATAAAATAGGAAATCCTCACACAGATTTTTAACGTTTATTTATTTATTTTGAGAGAGGGAAGGAGCAGCGAGGGAGGGAGAGAGAGAATCCCAAACGGGCTCTACGCTGAGAGTGCAGAATCTGACGTGGGCTCGAACTAAAGACATCATGACCTGGGCCAAAATCAAGAGTTGGACATTTAACTGAGTCCTGCATGTGTCTCATACTTTTTGAATAAACAAATGAAGAAGTAGGGCAAACAAGCATGGCCTGTAATACAGTACAAATAAAATGGGAGAGAAATGTAAATGCCAGGAAAATGCAAATTCTAGATTTTGAATCGTGTTCAAGACGCCTGCTTGCAAACATGATGGAATAATTCATGGAAGAACAAGACTGTCCCTCACGACGCCTAGGAAAAGTTCAACTGCCCCTCTAAAGAGTGGCCTTGACAAAGGCGGCCCAGATCTACTTAAGAAGGAAGCCTAGAGGGATTAAACTATCTGAGAGCAAAGAACCTCGGAGAAGTGAGCTGGGAAGACTGCTGTCTTTACATTTGCGGAAGCTCAGACGCAGATCTGGTCCGGGAGGTTCTCTGGCTGCCCCTGTATCTCTCTAGCCAACTGCAGCTGAATTCTCCCCATGCTTTCTCTCCAAAGGGTGTTTGCCAGTGTGGAGGTCCGTGTTCTGATTATGCATTCTAACATATGTTTCAGACATGCTTATGGAGTTTTTCATTCTCAACGTCTGAAAAAAGTAAACAATTGTTTTTCCTTGATTATCCCTATTTTCATCTGTTTGAAAACAATTTGGAATTATTTACTGCCAAGGAGAGAGAACTACGGAAGGCTCATTCTGTTTCTCGAATCCGGTTTTTCTTTTCTTTCAGAATGTTCCCATTAAAAATTATTTTCATAGTCTTAACTGCTATAATTTCATTTCATTACACTCCACCCATATGTTCAAGGTAATACATTCTGTAGACTATTGTCCATTGGAATAACCACCTTTCCCATTACTCCTGAACATACCTAAAATAAGAAACAGACTATATCATCCTAAGTTTTTGCTACTTCTTTTAACGCAAGGATTCAAAAATATAAATGTATTCAAAAAATGAAGTTTTACATATATAGAATATGAACGTAGCAATTCTCCTTTCTTCAAAATTCAATCTGGATCTCCTTTTTCCTTCATTACTTTGGCTTGAATCAGGTGGATATTCTTTTGCAGATTCCTGCCAGATTTCCCAGAGTATTCTCTGGGTCCCAAGGACCAAAGTCCTCCCCTCTGGGTATGTCTCAATCTTATTCAATTTCATCATCCCATAAATATCATCATAGGAGTGCGAGGGGTGCTCAGATAGGTAAGCATCTGACTCTTGATTTCCACTGAGGTCATGATCTCACAGATTCGTGAGATAGAGCCCCATGTCGGGCTCTACGCTGAGCATGGAGGCTGTTCCAGATTCTCTCTCTCTCTCTCTCTCTCTCTCTCTCTGTCCCTCCCCCACCCCTCTCTGTCTCATAATAAATAAATAAATTTAAAAAAATCCTCACCTTATGTCAGCTTCTGATTTGTTTCACAATGCACCACTCATACCTATGGTTTTAGCAAATGGAAATGGCAAGAAATAAAAGTCAACAAACAAACAAACAAAAATAATTTCTCAAACACTCAGATTGCTTTTCTTTCCTTTTTTTAAGTGATAGTTTCAAGCCCTTAGACTGTATTTTTCTAGATCCCCACAATTAAAGCTACAGTGTTTTATTCTGTAAGTAGTATCTTCATGTAAATCAGACAAGCAGATTATAGTGAAGTATACACTATATCAGCAGGATAAATATGTGTTTAATCAAATTAAATTGCTTTGGATTGGGCTGAACCTATACTTATGGTATGATTTGGAAGTTCCGTGTGAAAGATAGGGAAACTAATTAATGAAAGGTTGTTTTTCCCCCTGAAAATTAATTTGATGTGTTCAATATTCTCAAACTTTTAAATAGAGTCTGAATATTCACTAAACTATATATTTGCTTAAAGAATCACTCATATAAAACATCTTTTGTAATTTGATTTAGGAAAAAAAAAAGTTTTGTAAAACCAAAAATATGTTACCAAAAATGTCTGCATTGTTTTTTGTTGAATTTGTAATTTAAGCATCTGCAATATGTCAGTAGGATATGTTTGAATATTACTGCCAACTTTTCACAGCCTACTAATTTTGTAATAAATATCACATTATCAATCAAATCCTTCAAAATATGAAGATTTCAATCAATATCTTTATTTCCTACAATTTGAATTTTTAATTGAATCAGAGAGAATAATTATGATTTGTGGGAACCCCCAGTTTTATCATTTGCAAGACAAATGTATCTCACAAATGAATATGGGACTTTTTCTATGTCGAATAGCGATATCTTCTCAATCTCTACGTTTTTCTTATTTTGGGGAAGGATAAATTCTTCCAGAAAAATTTGATAACAGGTGTCGCATCACTACCAGAATGTATACCTAGTAGTGTCTTGCTCTGTCACTTGATCTATGCCGCTTTCCTAACATCTGGTAAATCACTTTTGTGTGCTTGGTCAGGTTTCGTAGTCTACAGTTGCATCAGCTCAAGTCTCTCTGGAACTTGGTCAACTCATTCAACCATTCTGTGCTTTTATCCCCTTGCAAGAAAAAAAAATCAGAATAATGATAATACCCATTTTATTGTACTATTATGAAGATTAGATAATATGTGTGAAGCACTTAGAGCAGAGCCTGTAAAATAGCGAGTAATTTATGAGTATAGCCATCACCGTAATCTCTATCTCAATGTTCCAGGTCAGGCCTTTATTGTGTCTTATTAAAGTTGCAACAATAATTGCTCAGTGGACCTCTATGATCCCAGGATTAAGAAGTTCTGCTACTATAAGTAACTCATAATTTAATATTTTAGAAATTAAAATTTAAGTAATTACTTAAATGCAAGTAAATGATTAGAAACTTTAAATATTTGATTGAAAAGAGTAATTTTTTTTCAACAAAGTCTTGGAATATATATTTTTTTAAAGAATTGTTTTTCTGTTATGTTACCAATGCATTAATTTTGTGTTATGTTACCAATGCAGTAGTTGTTGTTACTAAATAGTTATGAGCCCACAAACAATTCCATGTCCTAAAGAAAAGTGTGTCTTTTTAAAGAATGGATAGTTAAGGCTTGCTTCCAAGATTTATGAGTATTAATAAATTTATGAATTTTCAAAATAAAACTCAAAGCAAGTTTTCTTTTAATCAGCACTTAATGACTTTATGTAACTATTATTATTGTAATTGTAGTGTTATTATATCATGTGCACTTTTCACCAAGCGCTATGTTAACTTTCTAGAACATGTTTGTTTATATATAAATTTGTATCAGGAAACTGGGTGTTTTGTGTTGCACAAGACCAACTTCCCTGTGATATTAATATATCTATTAATCTAGCTATATTTGTATAATATACATATGTCTTATATATGTGATTCTGGAAAAGATAATTGTGCATTAGGTACCATCATTTTAGTATACCACAAATGAACTGAAAAGAAAACTTAAAATGAAGGTCAATGATGGAAGATTTCTCTGAATAATTGTTTTTTTTCTTTTTTAAGCTTTATTTATTTTTGAGAGAGAGAGAGAGAGAACACACAAGTAAGGGAGGGGCAGAGACAGAAGGAGGCACAGAATCCCAAGCAGGCTCCAGGCTCTGAGCTGTCAGCACAGAGCCTGACACGGGGCTCCAGCCCACAAACCGTGAGATCATGACCTGAGTTGAAGTGGATGCTTCTCCCAGGGTACCTGGAGAATTGCTTTTAAGGTAAATTATATCACAATTGTTTTGATTCACGCCACCTAAGTTTTTCACATCCATATTTTTTCAGTTCAACTCAACCTGTAATTGTATCTTCTGTATTTTAGAAATAAAGAAGATTGTTTAAGAATTATATTTATTGGTGAGGAGCCAAGGTGGCTGAACAGGATGGAAGCTTTTTGTGTGTCTCGCGTCCATGAAATACAGCCAGACCAACACTTAAACCATCCTACACACCTAGAAAACCGATTGGAAGATTAACACAACAATCTGCACAACCTGAACCACAGAATTCAGCAGGTACGAGACACGAAGAGCTGAACCTGGGGACCAAGAAACCCCAAAAGGTAAGGAACCTCTTTTGCGGACGGAGAGAGGACAGAGACAGGGGAGGGGGGAAGCATATGGGAAAAGCACCTCTCCCCAAAAGCAGCTGGAGAGAAAGTGGAAAGTTGGAAACAGACGCAAGGACTAAACTAAAAAGGGAGAAAGGAGAAAGGAGAGGGTTTAAACTCCATTAAGACTGTAAACAAGGGGAGCGCAAAGGCTGCAACTCTGCAGCTCCCTACCTGGCGGTGCTCGGGTGGGAAGGGCGAATCCCCAGGAACAGAGTGGGGTCCGGGAGGTTCTCGGGCCACACGTGGAAAAGCGGTTCCACGGCTGGAGACTGTTGAAGCCACCCGGTCCCAGCAGACCCCGGAGGGCGGCCACATTCGCTGGTGCTGGAACAAGGTCTTTAGGGTGAAGCCTGGTGCCAGGTGTGTGTTGTGCTTTTCCATAATCCCTGAAATGCTGCTGCTACACTGTCTCGCAACTTTTTCTGGGGCGGGCTGGCTCCTGGCCACAGTCTCGGGGCACCGGCAGCAGCAGGGTCCAGGGGGCGTTCCTGGCTGCAGCCGACATTCGGCCAGTGCTGTTTCGGCCAGTGCTCTGTGAGACCCTCCCACAGAAGGGCCGGACAGGTCAAAGCCGCAGTCCTTCGGAATTAAGGGGCCGGAGAAAACACCCGCATCTGAGACAGAACTCGGGAGAGAGGTGCTGCCTGGGGCCTGGTCACGGAGAGTGGAAAAGTGGGGAGTGAATGAGAGCTGAAGACAGAGGACTGGTGCATGATTGCTGATCCGGGAGAAGAGACTGGGTGGTGCCATTTTTCACAACTCCTGCGCATGTGCACATGCACCTACAAGAACCTCAACACACCACCCCAGTAGGCTAACAGCGCCATCTAGGGGAGAGCGGAGCTGTTACATCAAGCCCTGCCCAACTGGGCCAACTTCATTCTTCAAGAACACAAACCACACCACCAGCTTAGTTTATGGGCTATAAAGCGCTACATGGACTGACCTCTAGGGGAAAACAAAGCAATTTCAGTCCTACTTCAATCTATTAGCAGGATCATCTATTCAATTTTTTTTTCTCTCTCTTTTTCCTTTTTCTCTTTTACAATTCTTTTCTTTTTCTTGAATACAGAAAGAGAAAACCTCACGTTTATTTTAAATTTTTATTAAAAATACCTGTTTTTTATTACTATATTTTTTACATTTGTGTAATTTTTTTCAAATTCTACCTTACTTCCATCATTTTATTTTAGTGTTTTTATTTTCTTTTATTTATTTTATTTATTATTTATTATTTTTTAATGTTATAAATAATAAATAAATTTATTATTATTTATTATTTATTTTATTTATTATTTTATTTATTTTATTTTATTTACTTCAGTGTACTCACCTTTTCAAATTTTCAATTTCCTTTCTTTTAAATTTCTTTTTCTTTTTTCTCTTTTTCATTTCTTTTCTTTTTCTTGAATGCAGAAAGAGAAAAACATCATTTTTACTTTCAATTTCTTTTAAAAATATTTTTATTTCATTTTTATTATTATATTTTTTGCTTTTATGTAATTTTTTTCAAATTCTATCTTAGTCCCATCATTTTATTTCAGTCTACTACAGTGTATTCACTTTTTCAAATTTTCAAACGATTTCTTTTTATTTTTTTCTTTTCTTTTCTTTTTTATCTTTTTTTCTGTTTTTCATTTATTTTCTTTTTTCTTAAATACAGAAAATGAAAAAAATCATATTTCTTTTTAATTTTTTAAAAATATTTTTCTTTATTTTTTTCTACTATATTCTTTACTTTTGTGTATATTTTTTTTCAAATTCTATTTAACCCACATCATCTCATTTTAGTCCACTTTAGTGTATTCAGTTTTTCAAATTCTCAAACGATTTCCTTTTTTTCCTTGCCCTCCCCTTTGTTTTCATTTTTCTAATCTGTCAAACCACTTTCAACACCCAGATCAAAACACACCTAGGATCTACCATCATCTATTCGATTTGTGTGTGTGTGTGTGTGTGTGTGTGTTTAATTTTTATTTTTAATTTTAACATTTTTTTAATTTTAATTTTTTTAATTTCAATTTTTCTACCTCATTAATTCCTTTTCCCCCTTCAAAATGGCAAAATGAAAGGTTTTCCCCAAAAGAAAGCATGAAGAAACGATAGCCAGGGATTTAACCAACACAGATACAAGCAAGATGTCGGAACCAGAATTTAGAATCACGATAATAAGAATACTAACTAGAGTTGAAAACAGATTAGAATCCCTTTCTTCGGAGATAAAAGAAGTAAAAAATAGCCAGAATGAAATTAAAAATGTTATAACTGAGCTGCAATCATCGATGGATGCAGTGGTGGCGAGGATGGACAAGGCAGAACAGAGAATCAGTGATATAGAGGACAAACTTATAGAGAATAACGAAGCAGAGAAAAAGAGGGAGATTAAGGCAAAAGAGCACGATTTAAGAATTAGAGAAATCAGTGACTCATTAAAAAGGAACAAAATCAGTATCATAGGGGTCCCAGAGGAGGAAGAGAGAGAAATAGGGGTAGAAGGGTTATGTGAGCAAATCATAGTGGAAAACTTTCCTAACCTGGGGAAAGACACAGACATCAAAATCCAGGAAGCACAGAGGACTCCCATTAGATTCAACAAAAACCGACCATCAACAAGGCACATCATAGTCAAATTCACGAAATACTCAGGCAAGGAGAGAATCATGAAAGCAGCAAGGGAAAAAAAGTGTCTAACCTACAAGGGAAGACAGATCAGGTTTGCAGCAGACCTATCCACAGAAACTTAGCAGGCCAGAAAGGAGTGGCAGGATATATTCAGTGTGCTGCATCAGAAAAATATGCAGCCAAGAATTCTTTATCCAGCAAGGCTGTCATTCAAAATAGAAGGAGAGATAAAAAGTTTCCTAGACAAACAAAAATCAATGGAGTTTGTGACCACTAAACCAGCCCTGCAAGAAATATATGGATATATATATATATATATATATATATATATATATATATATATGTGTGTGTGTATATATACATATATATATATATATATATGTATATATACTTGTGTATATATATATAACCCGTTACTGATTATCAGGGATATTCACTCCGTATATATATATAATCCGTTACTGATTATCAGGGATATTCACTCCCTGAATGAATATATATATTATGTATATATACTTGTGTATATATATATATATATATATACACACATATATATACACAAGTATATATACATATATATGTATATATATATACACACACATAAAACACACATATATATAAAAATTTTGAGTATTATAATTTTATTTTATTTATTTAATTGATTAATTTATTTATTAATTTGAGAGAGAGAGAGAGAGAGAGCAGGGGAGGGGAAAGGAGAGAAGGAGACACAGAATCCGAAGCAGGCCCCAGGCTCTGAGCTGTCAGCACAGAGCCTGAGGCGAGGCTTGAACCCATGAACCATCAGACCATGACCTGAGCCAAAATCAGATGCTTAACCGAGCCACCCAGGTGCTCCATAGTATTATAATTTTAAATGCACCAAGAAACCTTAAAAACAATTGATTCCAGAGAGGTGAGCACATTTCAGAAGTTAGATGATAATCTAAGGTAATTTCCCTCCTTTGTCTCATTATCAGAAAAGTGACAGATAGATATATACAAGTGAATTGGTAACTATAAAAAAATAGGACAACTCTTTGCAAAAGGCTGGAAGAATTTAATCCAACTACAATGGAGCTGGAACTGGTTTGAAAAATAGAGTTTGCAGAGTACCTGTATCCAATTTTGAGAATGTGAAGAGCATTCTCATAGTCAAAGTAATAGTCAAAGATTAAGGATAATGAAAAAAGAAGATAGCCATATGCATAGACTGAAGTATTAAGCTTGGAGATAAACATAGACATAGCTCTTCTTCCTATTCTACCACCTCCATTTTTCTATATATATGATTTCTGTCACTTGATTTCCAGCCTGCCATGATGCTATAGGTAGAAAGAGATTTACAGAATGTCTAATCTTCTCTATGCCTAGTGAAATGCCGCAGATAAACGATTGCTCAGAGAGCAGAAGGAGAATACATTGTGCATATGTTTTGAATGTTAAATGAAATACCTGCAAAAAAGAGTAGCTAATCAATACTCTGTTGGAAAGAAGGAAGGAAAGAAGGAAGAAAGGCAGGCATGGAAGGAAGCAAGGGAAAGAGAGAGGGAGTGGGGAGAGGGAGGTGGAGAAGGTAAACATCTGTTTACCAAAAAAAAAAAAACAAAAAAAAAAAAACAAAGAAAAAACCAGTTGAGTAGCATAAGCAGTACATCTAAGGATAGATTATAGACTCTCTCTTCTCGCTAGTTGTATCCTTATAAAAGTCCAATGTTTGTTTTGATACATTATGTAAATTTGGTACAATATTTTGTACCAAAGAAGCAAAAAAGTTTAGCAGTTTTGAGGATCAATTATTTCTCTATGCAAATATACTCTGCATTCGTATATTGCATATATCGATGTGTATGAAAGTATATATTATTCATATACACATTTTTGTATAACCACTATACAAAAAGTATTGCTATCATATCTTCATATGGGGTTCCACATCATCGCATCATTTGCATATCAAACTGTCATTAAAGTCAAAGTTTGATTTTAATATAATTGTGAATATATTTGGTCATAATTAAGGTGTCATTTTGTTGTTAGTGAGATGTTTTTTAATGCTGTTTTTGTATGCACAAGTATATTGATTGCCCCCAAATTTATTTATTTTCATTTAAAAATTTTTTTTAATCTTTATTTATTTTGAGAGAGAGACAGAGTGTGATTAGGGGAGGAGCTGAGGGGAGGGAGACACAGAATCAGAAGAAGGCTCCAGGCCCTGAGCTGTCAGCACAGAGCCCAACACGGGGCTTGAACTCAGGAACCATGAGATCATGACCTGAGCCGAAGTCGGACGCCTAACCAACTGAGCCACCAGGTGCCCCTATTTCCAAAATAAATCTTCACTTAAAATACATTTATTTTTCCATGGTATGTAAATGAAAATAGTAAAAAAACTCAAAAATAATCTGTTGTGCTCAAAATCAAAAGTAATTAAGAACAAGTAAAATAGGAAACATAATTATTAAAACAATTATGAAAACAATGCTGATTTGTTTTTATCAGTGAAACATAATCCACATGTTCTTAAATGTGTTTAGAATAGCCTATATTGATTATTTAGAATTTTTTAAATGTTACTTTAAAAAAATTGTTTTTAACATTTATTTATTTTTGAGACACAGAGAGAGACAGAGCATGAGGAGGGGAGGGGCAAAGAGAGAGGGAGACAGAATCCGAAGCAGGCTCCAAGCTGTCAGCACGAACCCACTGCAGGGCTCGAAATCACAAACCCCAAGTTTGTGACCTGAGCCAAAGTCAGAGACTCAACTGACTGAGCTACCCAGGTGCCCCTAAATGTTACTTTTTTTTTTTTTAACACTTGTTTATTTTTGAGAGACAGAGAGACAGCATGAGCGGGGGAGGGGCACAGAGAGGGAGACAGAATCCGAAGCAGGCTCCAGGATCTGAGCTGTCAGCACAGAGCCGGAAGCAGGGCTTGAACCATGAGCCATGAGATCATGACCTGAGCCGAAGTCAGACACTTCACCTAAGCCACCCAGGCACCCCTGATTACGTAGAATTTTAATGTTAATTTATTCCTGCAAATGAATAAGCATTCCAAACATGAAGACATAATACTTATTTTTATATTTTTCATGTAATGTGAAGATACTGAAAGTTATTCGGTGTGCATATGTATGTTGTTGTTTTCCTCTTAACAACTGCTGCATTTGCAGCCTTTCTTTACCAACCCTAGCTCATGTCATCACAGAGAAAGTCAGGCCACTACCAAGAGAGATATCAGAGAAGTAAATTTATGTTGTTTGGGTTCCAAGGGGTCCAGGACTTTGCATATACCATAGAGATGGGGAAAATTGGAGGTTGACAACTTTTCTGCAGCAAATATATTTTCTACACACACACACACACACACACACACACACACACACACACACCCTGTCTCTGGTAAATGAGGAATCTGAAAGAAACTCAGAAAAAAATTGGGTAGAGGATGGGCTTTGTGTCTTGTTTCTACCTTCACTCCTTTTTACATGTGAGCAGAGAATAGTGTGTGCTTATATTCTCAGGCAAGAAGCTGGAATATTTGAGAAAGAAGTCATCACATGGTGGTAAGATAGCGTGCCACGATATTAGTGGGTTCTCTTCCTCTGAGTTTCGGGAGAGTGGCTTATTCTCCAGCCACCATACCTTCAGATGTTAGACTAGAGATGACTTTCAAGAGTCAGTCTGCAGATAGGGTAGGGTTACCGCATGAACGACCTACCCCGTTAGGGCAACTTTGTCATCCAACTATATGAGGGGAAAAACTTAAACCTGCAAAAGGCTAATTTTAGTTGAATTTCATTTGAGACAACTAGAAAAAAACTCTTTTTTATTTATGGAATATATGGCTCAAATTTTAAAAATTTGCTGCCCATGTTTTAGGGAATAAATTTTGCTTCGTGATAACGATTTTGGAGGTTTATTTGGAATTGGAATATTTTACCTTTTTATTATGCAAACTAACAATAATTTTACTAATTTTTTTTTGCTTAATTTTACTAATTAAAAAAAAACTATTATCTTTGCTTGTACAATCTTAGCATTAAAATCGTGTTAGCTGATAATAGTTTGTTTTTATTGTTTGCCTTAAACTTTAATTTTTATCCTAAAGTTTTTAAAAATGTTGAGGTCCACCTGGGTGACCCAGTCGGTTGGGCATCTGACTACGGCTCAGGTCATGATCTCACCCTTGTGAGTTTGAACCCCGCTTTGGGCCCTGTGCTGACAGCTCAGATCCTAGACCCTGCTTCAGATTCTGTGTCTCCCTCTCTCTCTGCTGCTCCCTAACTCGCACTCTGTTTCTGTCTTTCTCCAAAATAAATAAACATTAAAAAATTAGAAAAAAAATTACAGAAAGAACATGTTTTGTTGATATTTGATAGGTCAAATGTTTCACACCTTTATGTTCATATTATTCATTATATGTCTGGGTATTTTATGCTATAACTTACACTTTAAAGTCAAACTGACCCTGCACCTACACTCTAATGAGTACAAACATCCCCCACGTTTCTATTATAATGAGATAAATAGGAAAATCCATTTCTTCCTAACACCCCTTATTTTAAATGTGGTGATGGATTTTTTTGCTTAAAGGCTTTTGTTTTACAAGATGGCTATGCCTATTGACCCTCAAGTACTACCTGTTGAATTGGTTTTCTATCTAGCGTATCATGCTTATGACAGAACAATTATAAGCATTGTGCTGGGTAATTTTCCGTCATCTATAGGCTCTAGACCACCAAAGATACATTGATTTTGTGGGCCTGATTAAGAAGCAAAAGGCTTCATTGGATGTCATTATGTTAGGAAAGAAAGAAACTGTTAATGGTTAAGTCATGGGAACAAAAATTAATATTGTCCCTATTGCTTGAGTTTTAAACCACTGGCCCAAGTCCATCTAACCCGTAGAGTATTATGTATCCCTAAATGCAAAGGTATTTGGTGTCAACAATTACAGACACTGTGAGAAATAACGTGAGCAGCATGAAAATATCATAGAAGATGCGTAAAGGCCCCAATTTTTAGTGGGTCTATAACCTAGCTAGCCACCCGATCTGTTTATTTTCTAACATCTTTGAGAATCAACTTACATAAGTATGGAGGTCATTTATAGGTGAATACACCTTGCAGAATGGCGAAGCATCAGTATATCTCTTACTCCTGCTGAGTTCTCCATAGAGTCAACAGGTTAACGTCTCTCTGACTCAAGGTTGTGAATGCTCATCAGTAGACAAAGGATACTTGATTGTAAAGAAAATTGATGAATGAGCAAAATGTATTTCCTCAAGAACTGTATGTAAACCTAAACCCACTGCGATTTCCTTAGAAATATCTTTATTTTATTGACATTTGACAAAGATAATGTGATATTCAGATCAGTAGACTTCTTATCCCACAGCGAGTCAGTATAAAAGTGAGCTAAGAAATTGAGCTTTCTAGAAGGCAACCGCAGACTCAGGTAATTATTAGCCTAGCCTAATTGTTGCAGCTGAGAAAAGTCCCTGAAACTGAAATGATCTTTCTTTTTTAGTGGTAAACTGCCCTAATAATCACCTTGTCTCATAATAATATACCGTACTCTGTGCTATGGAAAACTGTTTTCTCAACAGTCAAGTTAATGTGTATTGACTCAAACTATGTTTAATAAGACTTAATATCAAATTATAAACAGAGAATTTCAATCATGTAAACAAAAGCAATGTTATCTCTTTTTTTCCATCAATGATGTTTCCATTATTCCAAGGCTAAACTCTAAATTTCTTAACATAACTTACAAGGTCCTGGATAATACGTCCAGAACTCTCCTGTGTCTGCTAACCAGAGCTTCACTGACTGACCCTTAGGACTTTTGAACTTGATGACTTCTGCCTGCATCAAGATTCTGGCCATGCTGTTGTTTTTTTTTTTTTTTTTTTTAACCTAGAAGAACCATCTTTCCTCTTTGCATGCTTCATACTCGTTGTTTAGGTTCCACTATATCTAGTTTTCTTGATGTCATACTTTCAAAGAAACTTATCCATGCCCATGGGCTCTCTATTATACATGTAATCAATATTCTAATTTTTTCAGAACATTTTTACAATTACTTTGTGTGAAATATATCACTTGGAGGAAAAAAAATCACTTGGGGGCAGATATACTTTAGAAAGTTGAATAAGCATCTATAGTATTTTTGTGAATATTGATTTCATACTTTTTATTCCCATAATACACTAAATTCTAGGAATCTAGGAGTAATGTTTGCTTTTTCCAGTGTATCTCTAGCTCCTAGAGCAGTGTCTTACACACAGGCAACATTTAATAACATTTAATGGATTAATTCAATAAATCCATTGAAATACATTAAAATAGTATCACATCTTTCTAATTTGCTTATCATGAACACTAATCAGAAATAAGAGAACCAAATTCTACTTAGTTTACCAGCATTCAGCCTGTTACATATTGAGTACTCCAATTTACTGACTAGCAGAGGTATCAAAATAATATTTCAATTACTCACAGCTTCAATATGAATTTGTGATGAATGCTGATAGGTGATATACACATTTTACTAACACCATGATTGGGCAAAAAATTACCAGAATGACATTAATGCAAAATGTATCCAAAAGGTTAATGATTCTTTTGGAAACATAGGCATAGATTTTTAAATCAAGTACTCCAGATAGTTATTTTTGCCATTTATACCAATATTTAAACTTAAAATGTCTAACAGAGAATTATTTATCTTTTAAAATTTCCCTTATAGGAAAATCATTATTACATTTAAATGAAGATAAATATAGGTGTATGATTAATGTAGTAAATGTTTATTTTTTTTTCTAATGTAGCTAACTTCCATGGATAGAAACAATTGACCTAAGGCACTTTTAACATAATTTATATCCTGCAATCTAGATTGCAATTAAGCATCATATTCTAAGCATCTTAAAGTATACACATCTTTCATTTTGTTGCCTTGTCCCTGATTAGAGGCCACGCCAATTTAACAGCTAAAATATAGTGGTGATCATGAATCACATGGTTATCAGACAGTTTTCTATACCTATTTGTCCAAAGGGAATCCATTTCTCTTTGTGCTACATTCCGCACACATGGAAAAAAGCCAATCCACTGCCCACGTCTGTTAATGAATTTGAAAATTGCCAAAAAGAAAAATAAACAGATACAGAACTAGACAGGGACATTTATTCATTACAATTCATGGTGATAATTTCTGTAGCATTTTAATATTAGCTGCACAAAATCATGGGTGTATGTAATTTCCTTTAAGCTGGTTACTAAATATCAAAATTAAATGTATATGTTTTGCTAATTTAAAGAGAGCAGTGTTATGTTTTCTATGATAATGCATTTCATTTCTTTTTTTTTTACAGCTATTTTTCTTTTTCCTTTTAAGTTTGTTTATTTTGAGAGGGAATGAGAAGAAACAAGTGGGGGAGGGGCAGAGAGAGAAGGAGAGAGAGCCTCACGTGGGGCTCGAACTTATGAGTCCTGAGATCATGACCTGAGCAGAAATCAAGAGTCAAATGCTTAATCGACTGAGCCATCCAGGAGCCCTATATAGCTATTTTTTATTTGCTTTATGCATTGGTGCATCTTTTTTCCAGTTTTACATGGTGTGATGTTAAAATAGTATTCATTTAAATTCACCAACAGAGAGATCATAAAGTAACCTCTGTCAAAATTTCCTTGTAAAGTACTTTAAATATGAAAAGAAAATTGGCATATCTCAGGATATCTTATTTTAGTAAGAATATAGTTTTTCCCACATGTAAGTTTTAAGTTCCCACTTACATAAACACCTGTTCTGGCTGTTGTTTCCAGTTTAATGAGTTTGGGGAGGTTTATATCTCTAAACTGAGAGAAGTTTTATCATTTTGACATTTAATTTTGTTTCTCTTTTATAAATGTCTTGTAAAAAGAGAGTCATTTAGCATCTGTTTGGTTATCTACCAACATCTGTCCTGGTTACCCACTGTAACAAAAAGCACACCCTTCTTAAATCACAGATTGATTTAGTCTTTGAGGTGGTATTCTTAATATCACAAACTTTTAGTGAAATTAATGTAATATGTTTTTATGAAAAATATTTTCTCTCATTATATGCATATAATATAGTGCATTATATATTATATATAATTACAGAGAGAAAATGTTTATTTGTAGTAACATATATGTTATATATGCATATATATAAAGTATGAATTGACTTAGAGAAATGATTATATTTGAATCAATTACTCAAAACACTTAGGTAAGATTCTTCCTTCTGAAAGAAAAAAAAAAGTAGAGTTGGACATAAATTTAGCAGTGATTAGTTTGAATACTCTAAAGATCAGGATCGTCCTATAAGATTCAGTTAAAGATATTCAAAAATAGGAAACCATCAGACTAACTTCTTTTCCAAATGAGGTACTCAAAAAAATCGCCATCTATAAAATGCATTCAACCTTCCTCTAGCCAAACCTCTTTCACTGAGACTTATTTATAAGACACTCTGATTTAGAAGTGAGCAAATTGAGAAAGAAAGCTCTAAGGAGAAGGGAATTAATTTTTGGCTAATTTAAGAGGCGTTTACATTTCAGGAGCAGCTGTGGTTTGAGTTTTGGGTACAGAAGCAGAGGCATCAAGAAGGCCAGCAGCATCAGGGACGGAAGCGCTTGTCTCTAGTGCTCAGTGAGGTAGTCTGGACATAGGGACACTTCCTTCCAGGGCAGTTTTGTTTTGTTTTGTTTTGTTTTGTTTTGTTTTGTTTTGTTTTGTTTTCCTCCATCGTGCTGTTGAGTTTGAGGCTGGTTCCCTGGCCCTATAAACAATTCCACGAGCTGTTGTTTAATGAACTATTTTTCTGCTTAATTTGCACATCCACTGCCTTTGGCTGCTATTGAAACCTTGAGAGATTTGGGAGAGATAAACAATGAACAAATACATAGGTCATATACTGTCAGGTGTTTCTGTGTGTTGTGCAAAAATAAATCAGGAAAAAGAAACAGAAAGTGATGGGGTTGCAATTTCAAATAGGGAGGACCCAAAAATATTTGTATTTTTAGAAGCTTCAGTTTCATATAAGAAGGCAGTATTTGAAATGATTTGATAGAAGTTTGGGAATGAGCTCTAAAATATCTGGAGAAAAAGCCTTCCACATTCAACTCACAGAAGTGGAAAGGCCCTGAGGTATAAAGGCGTTTAGGGTACAGGAGAGGGTACATGGTGTTCAGACTACTTTTCAAATGATAAAAAAAAAGAGTAAAACAAAAAATATAGCTGTATTATGTATATTTAGTGTAATATCAACCTTTGTTCAATTAAAAAGTCATGACATCCTATGCAATAAATATTACTTCTGAATAATAACAAAACTAAAGAAGAAAATTAAAAGTATCAGCACTATATTTAGTATAAAGTATCTGTCATTTTATATAGCAAAACATATACATCTTTGACTTGTTTTTGATTATATACTAATTAGTGTTTACGGAGTCCTTTTTTTATTCATGAAACTCATTCTATTCTGGACCTGATTTACTTGTAAATTGATCTAACATTCACACAAAATATTAAAATTCAGAGTTAAACATTCCTTTTAATTGGTCCAGAACATACTTCAACAACGGCTTAAAAAGCAAGTGTTAAAATGAAAAGTGATTTCTGGCGTTTTATAAGACAAAGAAGATATCTTGGAAATACTGCTTACTCCTAGGGAAATATCAGGCACAAGGGAAGAGCCTTCAAATGGTGAGATGTAGAAATCGACCTATGATAGATGAGCAGATAGTTAATACACATAGTGTCATTGTTTAACGCTATTATTAAAATTTAGTAAGTCTATGATTTTACCCATTTTTAAAAGAAACAGTGAAAGGCAAAACCCAATACAAAATTAGAAATATCATAACTGACAGCACATATGTAGTTTGGGAGTGGTCTTCATTTCTAAGTCTTGTGATATAGACAGGAACTGGTCGGGGGTGGGGGTGGATTCTCTTCTGCTCTCAGACTAACTGCCCACTATCAGTGCTGTAGCTGCAGCTGAGACCGTGGCTAAACAACAACTACAGTAACATGAACACATTACAATTTCCAAGTTGAGAAAAACGTAAAACTAAAATCTGACTTGGGATTTTAGGATTTTAGGATTTTAGGATTTTGGATTTTGGGAAAGCCCACACTTACTTGACTCCTAATTCCTCGTGATCCTGTGCTGATAGTTCCAAAGTCCCAACTGCTGAGCTCCTGTCTTTCCAAACTTCTACAGAGAGACAAGTTGCTTGCTCATATATATATACATATATATATATATATATACACATACATATACATATAATATATATATACCACATCTTATACTCATCCTTTTGAAACCTGAGGATGATCTTCCCAGTGAAATTGATGCAAACACATACAAGCAAGCTTCTTATGAAATATATATCATGGCATTCACATTTAGTCTCTCTTATGATTGAATATAAAAATTAATATATACTTTTCTCTGTCATACTTCAAAACATTATAGAAAATTTGAGAAAAAGTTAAATTAGTCCTAATTAATCCCCTTATTTTTTTAAGGGCAGTTTTTTTGAGAGTATAATTTTTCTGTCATTTTTAAATGTCAAAATTTGAAACTATTTTTAATATAAGAAACAATGTTATATTAGCATCCCATATACTTTGAATTTTTATGATGATGGCAAAAAGAAAAATAACAAAAAAATAGTGCTGGATCAAGAAAGTGAGAAGATAAATTACAAACCAAGAGAAATATTTGTCAGTGATACATCTGATAAGGCGTTGTTACCCAAAATATGCAACGACCTTTTCAAGGTTAAAAATAAGAAAACAGAGGCACCTGGGTGGCTTTGTCGATTAAGTATCTGACTTTGGCTCAGGTCCTGATCTCATAGTTCGTGAGTTCAAGCCCTGCATCAGACTCTCTGCTGTCATCACAGACCCTGCTTGGGATCCTCTGTCCCCCCCTTCTATCCCTCTGCCCCTCACCTACTTCTAAAAATAAATAAACATTAAAAAATAAGAAAACAACAACCCAATTAAAAAATAGGGCAACAATCTTAATTTTTTTTTATGTTTATTTATTTTTGAGGCAGAGAGAAACAGAGCATGAGTTGGGGAAGGAGCAGAGCACAGCTGGGGAAGACACAGAATCCGAAGCAGGCTCCAGGCTCTGAGTTGTCAGCACAGAGCCTGACACGGGACTCAAACCCACCACCCCACCAACTGTGAGATCACGACCTGAGCTGAAGTCAGATGCTTAACCGACTGAGCCACCCAGGCAACCCTTAAATAGTACAACAATCTTAATAGATACTTCCCCAAAGGAGATATACAGAGGGCAATTAAGTATATGAAAAGATGCTCTATATCATATGCCATTTGGAAAATGCAAATTAAAACAACAATGAGATACCACTGTGTACTTACTGGAATGGCAAGTATCCAGAACACTGACAATACCAAAAGTTGGTGAGGATTTGGAGTAAGAGGTGGGAATGCAAAATGGTGCAACCATTTTGGAAGACAGTTTGTCAGTGTCTTATAAAACCAAGCATATCCTTACCACATGATCTAGCAATCATGTATCTTGGTATTTACCCAAATGGGAGAAAACTTTTGTGCACATGAAAACCTGCATATGAGTGTTTAGAGTAGCTTTATTATAATTGCCCAGAGTTGGAAGCAATCAAGGTCCTTTGGTAGGTAAATGAATAAATAAACTGTGGTACATACAGACAATGGAATATTATTTAGCATTTTTAAAAAAAATGAATGATTAATCCACAGTAAGACATGGAAGAAACTTAATTGCATTACTAGTAAGTAAAGAAGCCAATCTGAAGTTAAATTATATAAATTATATACTATATAATTATAAATTATATAAATTATATACTATATAATTCCAAGTATATAACACTCTGGAAAAGGCAAAACTATGGAAACAGTAAAAAATCAATTGTTTCCAGGAGTTAGGAGGGAGATAGGACTGAGTAGCTGGAGCACAGAGAATTTGTAGGCCAGGGATACTATTCTGTATGATACAGCAGTGATGGATATATGTCATTATATATATATATATATATATATATATATATATATATATATATATATATACATACATTATATACATACATACATACAATATATATATATATATATATATATATATATATATAGTCCAAACCCATGGAATCTACAATAAGAATGAGCTCTGATGTAAACAATGGACTTTGTGTGGCAATGATATGTTAATTTGGGTTCATCGATTGTACGTGCACCAGTCTGATGGGTGATGTTGATAATGGAGGAGGCTATGCATGTAGGTGTGCAGGGGTTACAATGGTAAATCTCTATACCTTCAACATAATTTTGCTTTGAATCTAAAACTGCTCCAAAAAAGGCTACTAAAAAATGGTGCAGAAGAAATAAATACTTTCTCAAACAAACAAACAAAGGTTAAACTAGAACCCTAAGTACCAGAACTGCTAAGTTATTTCATCACATGAGAAAAGAATATGTTATATACCATTTTGCTGTTGCACAGTTTGTGATTTTGAATTCATATTGCATATTTACTTTGTCCTTAAGTAAATAAGATCATTTTCAACAATATATACTTTACTATTACTAGCTATAAGAGAAGAAGAAAGCACTACAAATCATATTTTAAGTGTAGTGCTGTCTTCACAAAAGTATTAATAAAATAATGTAGTAGGTTTTCCAGCATCTTATGGTTTCTGCTTAACATGAAAGAGGGGAAAATTGTTTTCTGATATATCTAAAGAAGTATTTCCCACAAAATTAAAAACTTATTCCTCGGATCAAGTCTTATCTTTAGCCATAGTTTCCTAAAAACAGTTTTTAGCAACATACATAATAGTAACTTTAAATCTCTAAGTAAAATTTTTTACCAAATTATATTATTAAAAAATATCTGCTCAATGATCATTGCACTAACAAATCTTCTACAGTTTTTATTTTCCATTTCTTTAATCAAATGCCTTGAGCACGTATATCTTTCAGAAATTCTACCACTTTTTTGTGTAAAAAAAAAAAAAGAAAATAATTTCCTATTCTATCCTGTATTGTTACAAATCATTAAGGTCCTAAGTGATTGCAGATGATTCTAAGTCCTGCCTTTATTAAATACGATGGTTGATTTTCGTGAAAACAGATAATGCTGGTTTTCTTTTTCAGTAGTATTTATAGGGTAATTGTTGTCTATAAAATACACAGTTAGAAAAACAAGAGGCTATCCCTTGCTGATGTGGGAAGGTAGTTGCATTGCCAAGCATTGAACATGATCCATTTATTCATCAAGACCATAGGCTTTCTCTGAGGTAAATCTTTGCTTGGGAAGAGAGCTGCATCTTAAGATGTTGAAGACTTTGTCGTTTTCAAACATACTGCACTGTGATCTCTCAGATCATGCTGACTTCATTACTTCACAATGTGGAAAGCAATCTAGTATGGTGATTCAAAGAAAGGTTATTACGTTAAAGCTAAGCTACATTTTGGTAATGATATCACTGACATCTGAACCTCTTTTTTTTCCAAAGGAATATGCACTCAGATGCCTTTCAGAATGAACATAGGCAAATGTTATTTCCTCTCTATAGTTTTCAAATGTATCAACAATGAAGTCAGTTTTCTTCCATTCTTCTTGTGAACACCACCATCACCTCTGACCCCACTGACTTGATCTCATGTTTCCTTACAGCTTTCAGTATGGATTTGATTCTAATATTCAGCTAAAACTTTTCTGTTGTCCTCCCTGTTCTGTAAAATAAACAGAAAATAAGGATTAGAAACAAAATTAAACCTGATGCATAGATAAATACCACTGCTATAGTGTCTGTTCATGTTTGTTAAAGTAAAACCAATATATGTACATTAATATATATAATATATTAATTTTTTTCTCTGACATTTTCAAACATAATCTAGGTTTTATATGAACACAAAGAGCAGTCCACAATCTTTAAAATACAGGGCTTTTCTTTTTTAGGCCCTATTAATGAAGAACTACAGTAGTACAGTGATACTGATTAAAATTTATGTGTCTGTTCTGTAGTGATTTCCTTTATCAGACACTCCTTCATTGCTACAGGTCTCTTGACCTCACCTGTCTCTCATCCTGGCTACCACAGTGCATGGGGTCCAGTTAACTTTATGGGAGCACAACCTGATAGTTTTCTCCCTTCTCTTCTTTTCCTAATGCTTATCTTTGGTACCATGATAGCCTCCCATTCAGTGTCCACATGTGCAATTTGGAAATGTGAAGGAGTTAATGAAAACCTTTGACGGATGGCAGCTTTTAGCTAAGACATAAATCTCAGCCCTCCCCCACAACCCATGGACACTGTAGGTAATCCGTTTATTTAGTTTCTTGGATTGTCTTTGGGGATCATGCAATCAGTATTAATGATCAGGATTCTGGAATGACCATGGCTGTCCCACTTTTCCAACTCTGTTCCTCTTCTTCACTATTACTAGCTTGGAAATTGTACTCCTTATTAAAATAATAGCTTGTAAGTCACTGCCCAAATCTCTGCTTTCTGGATGATGCAAGCTATGCCTCTATTTATGCATGCATAAATCACTAAGTTGAAAACATTATTTGACTTTTTTTTTTCTGACAGTACTTTCAGAAGTGAAATTAAAGGAAAGCTGTTTCTTTACTTCTTCTTTTTTTATTTGGTTCGGTGTCTAGATTTTCCCAAGATAATTTAGAAATCTATATTAAATATATGTCTTTCTATGACCGAGCCACAATCTTTTGGCAAAGATGTACCTAATTATACAAGGGTCTCTATTTACTTTATACTTGTAAACAAAAGAAGTATGAGCAAAAATATTAAACATATCTTAATACAGGTATAACTTTATCAATACAGATTGTAATGTTGGAAAGAAGAAAGTTGAAAACTAACTTAAATTATTGATATATTAAGAAACACGAAAATAAACTGCTTAATTGTAACAGATGAAATGGTCTATGTCTTTGAATTTGAAAAATATTGTGTATTTCTAACAAAAGACAAAATGTTGGGGTGGTGGTAATCCTGTCTCAAGATCTGACCTTGCACACTATTTATTAAAATACATATTTTCCCATATTCTGAAAGCGTTATTCATTTGCACACATTTCCAATTGGGATAAATGTTTTTGTTTTTGTTTTTGTTTTACCACACATGTGTTGGAATTAAAACCCATGAATCATTTTTCTGGAGTGGGGGAGTATAGCTAAAGAATGTAATATGTTTTGAGAAATAGTTACTGATTTTGGTTTTTTCTTTCTAAAAAGTTAGGAATTTTTTTTCCTAATTCTTTGTCTTCCCAGAAGTGAGCAGAGGTCAGACAGGTTTCAAACCTGTTACCAAGAAAGATGAAAACATTTATAATTTTTCCCTATTTTATATAAGTTGACAATGAAAATTAAAACATTTCTCCCCATGGAATGAGATAACTTTTTCAAGATGGCCAGTTAATTAAATATCTTGAGGTCATTTGAAGAATTGGAAATCTCATTGGCCTTCCTCTCATGCTTCCATTTATTAATGATTCCATTTCTCACAATTTTCATCTTTTTTTCTTGCTTGCTTCTGTTGTGCTATATTCACATGGCCAATAATATATATGGTTTAGCTACATGAAACAAAACCCGGTCATTTTTTACCTCATTTATAGCCAATATCAGATAATACCATTCCTTTCAACTGTAAGTGGGCTACATGATCTCCATCATTAAGAGAAAAACAGAGTGAAATATCAAATCAGAACTGGCCATGCCTGTTATTCATACTGCATTCTGTTAAAAAGTATACTCAGTTTTAAATATTACTTCAATATGCTTTGCCGGATATTTCTCTGGAGAGAAAAATTATAATGCTTATTCAGTTCTTGGCACACCCTGTTTCCTAAAACTGAACTAAAGAAAAGAATTGTAGCGGCCGTGCATTTATTTGACAAGCTAATTGAAATTGCACAATAAGTCAGTCTGATTTCCAAGGACAGAGAGGTTAATGGAGTGTGCTTCTCTGTGCTGGTACAATAGCTCCGTTTTCTTTACTGAAATAACTGTGATTTCCTATATTAGTAGTTACATTATTCAAGCAGCAAGGATGTATTTGAAAGGAAAACTTAATCATTATAAATAAACCCATTTGGGGATATACAGTTCACAAACTTATTCTGAACACATAATGTCATGTCCTTGTCAAATAATACAAAATACACAGTTCTTATTTTCCCTGTTAAAGACTGTTGTGATTTGAACGTAAATGCATTTAGTGGGACAACACAACCAGAGAGTGTTTTAGACAAGTGGTATTTAGTCTATTACATTGCTGCTGTCACTGAAAAACACTAGACCTTTTTTTGAATACAGTTCAGCTCTGGTTGAAAATAAGCAGTTTTTCCATATGAGGATGCTGTTTGAAAATCAGGTGGCCAGAAAGTGAAGTTCAATTGAGAAATGAATTTGGGTCAGGAAAGGGCAATACATGAGCACAGACTTCACTCTGACTTTTTTAAGGTTGTGGTTTTTATGCTGAAATACAAAAAAAAGAAGACTTTAAAAAGTTGAGAGAAGATACGCAATCATTTTTGATAATCGATTTAGTGATGCCTAATGTACGTTTAAGAGTGTTTATAATGTCTGTAAATTTCTCATCACTCTTGGATTTATATAAACATTTAAAAATAATATTTACCATGTTTTCATTAAAGACTAATGCAAATGCCATCATGTATTTGTCACTGCAAACATTTATTGGGACCCACAGCGTGGCAGGAATTACTGTAGATCTTGCAGATTCATCACCGAACAAAATAGAGTTTGTCCTCTTATAGAACTTGAGAAGAGACTATAAGTGAAATGAATAAGCAAATTGAACCCTAATATGATGGTATCAGTTTAGTGCTAAAGAGAACAAATGAGAAGGAGAAGGAGACATGATAGATCAAAACTGCGAGGAGTTAGTCAGGTAGGTGAGTGGGTAGCTCCATAGTGAGTACTTTCTTTTTTTTTTCCTCAATTTTTTAAAACCATTTATTCATTTTTTGAGAGAGCATGAGTAGGGAAGAAGCAGAGAGAGAGGAAGACACAGAATCTGAAGCAAGTTCCAGGCTCTGAGCTCTCAGCACAGCTCAAACTCACAGACCACGAGATCATGACCTGAGCTGAAGTCGGACACTTAGCCAACTGAGCCACTTAGGTGTCCTGTAGTGAGTCCTTTCTTTAGAACATCTAGAAATTGCCCCAAATCTCCTATTATGATTCATTTATGGTGTTTCGCACCCATACTGACAGATATGAAACACTTTAAACACAGCATTTGTTGAAATTTTTCATTGAAAAATGGTATTTCTAGCCCTTCATTTTTTAAATTCACATTTAAAGATTGTCTTCAATAATGTAACTTAATTTAAAGCGTGCAATAGGGGCGCCTGGGTGGCGCAGTCGGTTAAGCGTCCGACTTCAGCCAGGTCACGATCTCGCGGTCCGTGAGTTCGAGCCCCGCATCAGGCTCTGGCTGATGGCTCAGAGCCTGGAGCCTGTTTCCGATTCTGTGTCTCCCTCTCTCTCTCTGCCCCTCCCCCGTTCATGCTCTGTCTCTCTCTGTCCCAAAAATAAATAAAAACGTTGAAAAAAAATTAAAAAAAAAATAAAGCGTGCAATAAATTTCTGAGTTTCTATACATCGTTTCTAATTATATTCCATACATCTAAATACATAATACTACATCTATATTATACTACATCTATAACAATCTAGACTTAATCAACAATTTTATGATTAAGAATTAAAAGAAAAAATTTTGTGTAAATTTCTGATTAGGAAAAACAATCAAAGTGATATGATTGGGGCAATATATACGATAATTTTAATATTTTGGTACATATTTTCAAGTTGATCCACAGAAAATGTGTATCAGTTTTATTCTTACCAACAGAGCATGGAAGCGTCTCAGTTTTTTCGCCCTCAATAAGAGATAGATGCTACATGATATCCTCAATAGAATGAAGAACAACTTACTTGATTATACAGGCTATCTGTTTTTTCATATTTTAAAATTTACTGATTAGTATCACTCAACTACAGAAAATCCATAAGACAAATGAAAGGTTTAGTGAACTTTAATACTTTGAAAATCAAGGATAAGAGACAGAATTTTGTGGGCCCCCTTGGAAACCTTCAATATGCCGTTGCCAGTCTCCAGCCTTTTTCTGCTAAGAGCAATCACAAACCTGGCTTCGCAGTAAATACTTCCTATCCTTTCTTTATAGTTTTACTATCCAAAAGTGCACCCTTTACCACTACAGTTTAACTCTGCTGTGATTTTTCCTTAACATAATCTTAAACTGTCTAAAGATATTATATTTAGGTTTCTTTGCAATTGATTCATTGAAAAACCATCATATTTGTTCCATATAGAGTTCCCGATTCTAGATTCCGCAAATTTTATGTACACTATAAACTTTACTATGATTCTCTCTTTATAAATTGATAATTTTTTTGAGAGGCTTGTTCAGAATCAGGTTCAATATTTTAGCAAATCTGATTGCTAATTTTAGCAAATCAGTAAAGACAAGTTTGCGAGCTCAAAATTTCTTCAGGGTGACCCCGTCAGGAGAGACCTCACAATACAGTGAGATTTACCTCCAGGAACTCAACCAGGTTCCCACAATAAACATCAGAGGAAAATCCCCTTCTGCTTCCTGCAGAAAACGAAGAAAAGGAACCATTTTGAAATATCCTAGAGCACTCTGTTTTTCTTAATGAACTCAGTACTCAAGGGAAAATAGTTAATGCAGAGCCTAACCTTCTGGGATATTATCAAAGCCTAATCGACCTAGGGGAAGGGAAATACCCAACTCCAATCTGCTCTAGCTATCTTGTCCCACCTGAGAGGGGAGGAAAAATACTTGTGAAGTTTACAGCCCATGGATGCACACTCACTAAACAGTGGAGATGTAGTCACAGGACAACAGAAGGCTCCCCTCCCCTCACAGCACACCATCACATGCTAAAGGCTTATTAGCAGCAGTTTCTTTTACCCACATTATACCTGGCTATGAAGAAAAAAAATATATATATATATATATTTATATTTTATTTATAATAATATAAATATAAAAATATAGTAATACATTTATATTTACTATATATATAGTATATATTTTATATAGTATATATAGTTTTATATAGTATATATATATATATATATATATATATATATATAGTAAACTAAAAAGCAAAAAACACAATTTGGAGTGACAGAGCAAGCATCAGAACCAGAGATGGCAGGGATGTTGGAATCATCAGACCAGGAATTTAAATTGGTTAATATGCTAAGGGCTCTAGGGGTGCCTGGGTGGCTCAATCAGTTGAGTCAGATTCTTGATTTCAGCTCAGGTCATGATCTCGCAGTCGGTGGATTGACCAATCCACGTGGGACCCTGCACTGACAGTTTGGAGCCTGCTTGAGATTTTATCTCTGTCCCTCTCTTTGCCCTTCCAATGTTCTCTCTCTCTCAAAATAATAAACAAACAAACATTAAAAAAATATGCTAAGGGCTGTAATGGATAAAGAGCATGCAAGAACAGATGGGCAATGTCAAAAGAGAGATGGAAAATCTAAGCAACAACCAAAAGGGAATGCTAGTAATCTAAAACACTGGAACAGAAATGCGGAATTCCTTTGATGTATTAATACACTAGACATGGCTGAGGAAAGAATCTCAGAGTTTGAGGATATCCCAAATGGGTGGTATCATTTCTTCAGCTTTGTTATTTTTCACAATCGCTACTAATCCAGATACTTTAAATTCTTTAAATTTCTATATAGTTTTAAAAATCATCTCTCCAATCTAAAAACAGTCCATTGGATTATTTATTTATTTATTTATTTTTAATAATTTATTTTAATGCTTATTTTTAAGAGAGAGAGAGAGTATGACCAGGGGAGGGGCAGAGAGAGAGAGAGAGAGAGAGAGATAGAGAGAGAGAGAGAGAGAGAGACAAAATCTGAAGCAGGCTCCAGGCTCAGAGATGTCAGCACAGAGTCTGAAGCAGGGCTCCAACCCACAAACCAAGAAATCATGACCTGAGCCAAAGTCGGTCGCCTATGGGACTGAGCCACTCAGGTGCCCCAAGACTGTTGGGATTTTAATTAAGGCATTGTGATACCCAGAGATCATTTGTAAATAATTATTAACAACAGAATTATTTTCTAATCAATAAACATGTACCTATTCTTTCATCAGTGTATTACAGTTTTGCTTTCAGAGAGAGAGAGAGAGAGAGAGAGAGAGAGAGAGAGACAGAGAGAGCAAGGGAGGGGCAGAGGGGAAGAGATAGAGCATCTTAGGCAGGCTCCATGCTCAGTGCAGAGCCCCATATGGGGCTCGGTTTCACGACACTGGGGTCAACACCTGAGCAGAAATCAAGAGTCAGATGCTCAACCGACTGAGCCACACAGGTGTCCCAAAGTATTAGTTTTAATGCAATGTCTTAGATTGGTTTTGTTAGTTTTTACTTAATTTCCATATTTTAATGCTACCTTAAATAGCACAAATCTAATTCATCTCTAAATGCTTATTGCCAATATAATAGAAACAAAGTTGATATTTTTATATAGTGTATTTGTGTCCCATACTTATTTGTTCCAACACTCATTTGTATATTTCTTGCTATTATCTATGTATATAACCTCTATATTCTAAAAATATATTTAATTACCTGATAGATTACTGAATATTTGATAATCTTACATTTATAGCAGATCCCACTTATTTTTCATTTATGTTTTTATACTTTTTTCCTTTTCTTTTATTACTTCATTTTTGCCAAATATGAGTATTGTTTAATATTGCACATTTGTTTTCATTGAAACATAAGGTATATATTTATTTTATTTTTATCGTGTTATCCCAGCCTACTTTTGAATATTATACTGATTGTATAATGTTAGGAAAATTACACTAGTATTTATTTTCTTTCCCTCCTACATTGTGCAATATTCACGCAGTATGTATATATTATAAACTTCATGATGAAATAATATTTTTGCTTTCAATTCTAAAATGTATTTTATAAATTTAATAATCATTTTACATTTTCTCTATATATTTAGAACTTTCTATGTTTTTTATTTCCTTACAAAGTCGTGAGTTTCTACCTGTAATAGTTTTCTTTTGGCCTGAATAAACATACTTTATATTTTTTAAATAAGTTTCAGGTTGAGTAATTCGTTAAAATATTCTGTCTGAAAATGTCTTTAACTTTTATTTTTGATGGAGAGATTAACTTCATGTTCTAGAGTGATAGTGTAGTGTTTTTTCTTTTACTTATGTCTTCTGTTTTCCCTTTTAGCACATGATTATGAAGCATTCCATTTTCCTAATATTGCATTTTTTGATGATAAATCTGTAATTAATTTTATATTTGTTGACTAAGATAATGTATATTTTTAAATCTTACTGTTATTAATATTTCTCCTTATCATTGAATTCAATGGCCTAATTACTATGCACTTTTGTGTTATTTTCTTGGGTATATCTTATTTTGGTTTCTTTGAACTTGAGAAAATCATTGGCCATAATTTCTTGGACTTATTTGCCATGTTTTAAAATGTTGATGTTCAGGGGACACATGGGTAACTTAGTTGGTTAAGCATCCAACTTTGGCTCAGGTCATGATCTCACGACTCATGTCGGGCTCTGTGCTGACAGCCTGGAGCCTGGAGCCTGCTTAGGATTCTGTGTCTCCCTCTCTCTGTGTCCCTCCCACATTAATTTTGTATCTCTCTCTCTCTCTCTCTCTCTCTCTCAAAATTAAATAAAATTAAAAAGATTTAAAATGTTGATGTTCAGGATAAGGTGACGTGTTAATGGATATAAGTGGATAACTAACATTTACATAAGGATACAATGCAAAACCATAAAGAAAGTTTAACAATGAAATCTGAAACATATATTCTTATTGACCTATGGAAAACGCAAGATTTGTTTTTTGCTAAAAAATGTAATTTAATAAGACAAGAATTTTAAGTGGAACATACCCTTATTTAATCAATTATGCAAAATTAATAAATTTCAAACTGTCTTTGTTTAAAAGTATAAAACTCTCATAAGTAAAATGACTTGAGAATGTTGATCCTAGGTTAGTAAAACATCATTGCTGAAAGCTAGAAACTGGGTTTATGCAGAAGGGACTGATAAACCTGATTGTCTTCCATTCATCCTCAACTAAATCTTATGTTAGGAAAAAACATTGCAGTTCTAAGATTCAAAATTTCCTCTTTAAATTCAAAAGAGCATTTTAAAAGACAGTTTTAATTGTATTACTACACAAATTATATAAAGTGTAATTCTGTACAGTGTTAGATGCTGTATTGATCAAATGATAAAACACAGTTAATGTCATGTGAAAATAAGGTTGCTATGACAACCATGCATTTTAGGAAAATCCTAAAGGATAAGTACTGCTACAAAACTCTGTGCAAACTAGATCTTAATTAGAAGCCTCTAGGAAGTCATAAAACTTTTGGGTTTTCTCATTTTAAATATTTATTTTATATATCTGTCATGAAAAACATTAGAAGAGATTTTCTTTCCTAGTTGATGATATTTATAAAGCATTTATTCTTCAAAAAAAAAAGCCACTCAAAGATATCAGAATAAGGAAAAAAATTAGGCCCACTATGTTAAGGAAAAAAAAGGGTCTTTTAAGAAGACTAAGTTTTCTTTAAAAAATATTGCATTTGTGAACGGTGTTTATTAAGCTTAAATAAAGTGGCATATCTATCCAGGTGAATACATGACTATAATTTTAAAAACTTTTGAAGGAAATAAGGAATATAATAAAATATATATCATAAATGTTTTTAATATAACATTTAAGCTCAAAATAAGCGTAACCTACACCATGTTAACTTTTATGAAAACATTACAGTAAGTGAAATAAGTCAGTCACACAAATACTGTAGGATGTCATTCATAGTGGAATTTACGAAACAAAAAGCAAAGGAGAAAAAAATGGAAGAGAGGCAAAGAAACAGAATCTTAACCCTAGAGAACAAACTGTTGGTTACCAGAAGTGGGGGTGGGGTGCAGGTTAAATAGTTGATGGGGATTAAGGAATGAACTTGTGAGGAGCACCAGGTTTTGTATGGAAGTGTTGAATAACTATAGTGGATACCTAAGACTAATATTACATTGTAGGTTAATTAGCTGGAACTTGAATAAAACCTTAAAAAAATTTTTATGACAGTATACAATAATCGAAATGATTTCTCCCATGACTTAAAATCCTTAAGACTAACTGTTGTGTTAATGAACTAAATTAAGTAGGTCCAAGTAAAAATCATTGTGGTGTTAAAAATATGTATCAGACATTATTTAAGAACAAATTAAATGAAAAAAATGTTTTTGCTTCTACCCATTACAAAAGCAACTTTTCAACATATTTTATAATGCTGAAATTAATTATTAAAGTATATGTATACATAATTAGCTGCTTTTTAAAAAACCATGTTTACATACATTGTGCTATACAATTATCTGTAGCATATTAATCAGTCTACATTGTGTCCCTAAGAGTTTATGTTTAACTGATTTAACAAATTTTTGGCATTGAGCTATATATACTGTCAATTTGGAAAAATCAAAGATTTGTGTTCTCAGAGGTTCAGAATTGATAATTCTTGGGTGGAGACCTAAAGATTGGGTTTTTAACTAGTATCCTAAGTGATTTGATGCAGGTGATGAGCTGGTCACATTTTGGAAATCACAGCTAAAACAAAACTGCCTCAGTGTTGTGGTTTTGTTTAAAAGTAACATAAGGGTTTTATTAACTTTACAAAGTTTATTAAAAATAGAAAAGTAAGAATGTTATATAGCAAGATCCAAAGATAGGTAGAATTAAATAATTAACCTGTGGCTTATTATTTACTTACATAGTTTAAAAATATAATTTATAAGTTTTAGAAAATATTTCTGATACACGTATTAGCAACATAGACAAATTGAAATTATCTCCTCCTCACTCTGGTTAACAGAGAACGAGAAGGGGACACCTTGGTCTGATAACTGCAAGGAAATGAATTCTCTCAACAACTTAAGGGAGCCTATATATGGATCAATCCCCAGTTGAGATTCTTATGAAACTGCAGCCCTGAATGCCACTGAGTTTAGCACCCGGTGAAATCCTGAGCGGAGAACCCAGCTAAGTCATGCCAGATTCCTGAGCCACAGAAACTGTGAAATAATAAAGGGGTATTGAGTGAAGCCACTAAATTTGTGGCAATTTGCTCTGCAGCATAGAAAACTGATACACAGATACGTATTTTTTTCTTTTTTCTTTTCCACTTTCCAGTGGGTTGTCTTTGTTGCCAATAACTCCAAGGTTATGTAGTATATGAAGTTTGAGAACACTCACTAAAAGTCTCTGATTAGCTTTGTTTGCAAGATAGGCCCAAATCAAAACTAATCACCATGCTCAAAAAGACTACTCTGAGAGGCTAACGTGTGTGTGTGTGTGTGTGTGCACGCGTGCACTTGTTTTTATTTTTATCACCATTGTTTTAAGGGAGGCACAGCCATGTGACTATATCAGCAGGTAGTACAGGTGCATTTTGTTAAAGGAAAGGTACTAGGAAGATAGATCAGGAAATTGTGTTCAATAAAGAGCATTTAAGATAAATATACTTAGCATTAAGTAAAATTATTATTTTTTAGTCAGTTTTATTAGAACTGAAATATAATAAAAATGAAAGGCAACTTATTGCTCTAGCTGGATTTAAGGAAATATATTATTTCATTGTATTATTGTACCATGCAAATGTATCGTGTGTTTTTCATTCCTATTTTATCTTATTTTCAATTTAGGACAAAAAAAATTAGAAAAATACATGACATCTGCTTTTTTTGCAGCGGCTTCCTAATATAGAAATTTGGGGAAATAAACTAAATTGATGAAGCATATGACATATGCTTGCCATCCAATGTTTTCTTTATTATCAGTCTAGCATTTTAATTGGGACTATATATAGGTATGTATATATATATACACATATATATATATACATACATATATATATATATACATATATACATATATATATCTGAAGAAAGGCTTTTAATACAGAGATTTATATTGGCTACAAAAATAAATAAGGCAGTTACTAAGAAAGTGTTTTATTATGTTTTTAAGCATACTAGATTTTTTAAAGACTATACATCAGATTTGTTTTCATATTTGTGGGTCCTGAATGAACTCAAAAGTGTTCAATAGTTGATGCTATGTCCTCACATCATTAACATTCACTAAAAAGCCAAAAAGAAGTGGTATTAAAATTAAGTTAGACAAGGGGCACCTGGGTGGCTCAGTCGGTTAAGCGTCCGACTTCAGCTCAGGTCACGATCTCGTGGTCCGTGAGTTCGAGCCCCACGTTGGGCTCTGGGATGATGGCTCCGAGCCTGGAGCCTGCTTCCAATTCTGTGTCTCCCTCTCTCTCTGTCCCTCCCCCATTCATGCTCTGTCTCTCCCTGTCTCAAAAATAAATAAACGTTAAAAAAATAAAAATAAAAAAATTAAGTTAGACAACAGAAATTTTGGAAAAGTCTATTAATATGTGAAACTGGGAAAACACCTGCATGGGACATGTAGATGAAGCAGAACAGCTTTTATAGAATTTATCCCATGTTTTGTGCCTTCCTAGGTATCAGTGTAGACAAAGTTATAATTTATCCTGATCCCTTTTCCCAAGATACACACATTATTCACTGACAATAGAAGGCATTATCCAAGTGGTTTACACTTAAGTAGTGTAAAAGAGGAGAATATTTCTTCTTCCATGAAGTTGAAGCAAACTTTACATTAAAATAATAATAAGAAGAACTATAGCTGGATAGTTCTTCTTCATGACTTCAAAATACTCAGAGCCTTGTTTATTCCAACAGACTCTGGCAACCAGCTCTACCTACACCTCAAGTTCAAGGTACAACCAGATGTGCTTGGAATTAACATTCAACCAATTCTCAGTTAGTGGGCCAAAATGAATGCACAGCAGCAGACAATGGCAATACGTTAGAGTCAACAGCACAACCGTCCAAAACTTACCCACAAAGAGGCGTGTTGTCATGAATGCTCAGAAAAATGGACTCAAAATCATGAGCTGGCTCTCACCCCAGAACAAAGAGATCCCTGCACCTTTTCTCAACACCTGGTGTTGGAACACAGACTCAAACGAAGGATGCCAATGTTTGGAGCTTAGGCCGCTTTTCTCATTAATATCTTTAGGAGAGCATATATATTTAATGGTGTATTCAGTATGGCCCTGGTATTATACTGGCTCCAGTTCTCTCATCATACATTTCATATGACTGAATACCGGAAATAGATGCAGATTTATGAAGCTTACTGAAAGAAAGAAAGAAAGAAAGAAAGAAAGAAAGAAAGAAAGCACAATGAAATATGAGATTTGGATAGAGCTTCAAAGCTAAAACTTAAAACAAGAGAAAAAGGAAGTTGGTCAAAAGAATCTGTAGCATGAGATATATCAGAATATTCAAGAAAATAAAGACTCACCTGTGGACAAAAATTACAAAGACAGGAGTACAAACTTTAAAACTTATTGTTCTATGAGATATGAGATGGTAAGACAGACGAAAAGGAATCACACAGGGGTGCCTGTGTGGATCAGTTGATTAAGCATCAGAGTCTTGATTTCAGCTCAGGTTATGATCTCACAGTTCATGAGATAGAGCCTACATGGGGCTCTGTGCTGACAGTGCTGAGACTGCTTGGGATTCTTTCTCTCCCTCTGTCCCTCCACCATTTGTGCTCTCTCTCTCTCTCTCAATATAAATAAATAAACATACAAAAAAGAAAAAAAAGAAAGGAGGGGAGCCTCCATGGTTCAGTTGGTTAGGTGTCCAACTCTTGATTTCAGCTCCGGTCATGATCTCACGGTTTGTGAGTTTGAGTCCTGCATCAGACTCTATGCTGACAGTGTGGAGCTAGCTCTAAGCTGACTCTTTGGGATCCTCTCTCTTTCTCTGTCTCAAAAATAAATAAACTTATGAGGGAGTGATACAAAAATTATAAGGGAACATACTCATGAGAAATTCTATAGAAATCAAAAAAACATAATCTAATGCAAAGTTAAAAATGATATATTATCAGTTTCTACTTTAACAAAATGTTAAAAAAACAAAATATAAAGTAATTAAAATAAAAAATAAGTGAGAGATTATTTGAGAGACATGGACTCAAACAATATAACAAAATTAAGTATTAACAGTGTCAGCAGATATATTCATGGAACAAAATATTTATTAAAGGACAACAAAAATGTGAGTGGTAATAATATTGGTTTACAAAAAAGTAGATGGATTGGGCACCTGGGTGGCTCACTTGGTTAAGTGTCCGACTTTGGCCCAGGTCATGATCTCACAGTTTGTGGGTTTGAGCCCTGTATCAGGCTCTGTGCTGACAGCTCAGAGCCTGGAGCCTGCTTGGGATTCTGTGTGTGTCTCTCTCTCTACCCCTCCCCCACTCACACTCTTATTCTTTTTCAAAAATAAATAAACATTAAAAAATTAAAAAGCAAAAAGAAAATGGATCTTCTATTATTGACTGCAAAATAAAATAGGGAAGTTAAAGAGGAATGAGGAAGTAGAAATAAAAAGTATTAATTTTTATATGTCAAGTTATTAATATTCACTTGACTATTGGATTAAAGGATTATAAAAATACATGCTCACTTTTCTGTTTAAATGTAGATCTATACATGCAGGATAGAAAATGTCATACAGCAAATGGCATGACATTAGGATAAATTGGTGAAAAGTTATTCAATTTCCATAAATAAATTCATATCCAACAATAAAGTAAAATATTTTATACTTCTAAATTATGCGTATTTTACTTAGCAAAATAATTAAAGCAAAAATTTAAAAATCTATGTGAATAATGTGAGAGAAAATAAATAATAATGCGAACTTTTAATATACTTCTCTAAAGCTTTGATGTGTATAAAAGGGAAGAAAAAGATATAAATGAAGTAATATCATCATCATTATTGTCATCATTGTTGATGACAGTTCTGCACAGATTGAACAGAACAAGCATAGCTCTGTGTCATCTGAACACATCATGTCGTATATGTCCAACGACCATCTTGTGAGGTCAGTGATATTAGCAATTACATATGATCATTTTACAGATGGGGATACTGAGACTTAGTGAGATTAAGCTTCATCTAAAGTAACACCTTTTTGTGGTTAAAATGCTTGCCCAGATTTAAAGGGAAATGTAAGTCAGGTCAGAGAGTATAATGCAGATGTCTATGATCTCCACAATATGTTCACTTTTGTTTCTAGCGTCAAAGAAAATTGTATGTTCTAACAGGACATAACGCATTGCCTCATTTTTAGCATAATACTATAACTAGATTTATTTTAAAAACATACTTTGTGTCATAAAACACATAATTCAAGGTAAACAAGAGAAACATTTAATGATTTTAATAATTTTAAGTGGCTGTTTATTGAATAATCACAGCTTATAAGGACGTTTCTGTGGAAGGTCCTTAAGATGACACATATATCAGAAATTTATACCATCCGGAAAACACATAGACTTTCAAGGTATTTTGAAATAAGTCGTTATAGAGAAACATCTTAGATTCAGTATTAGTATATTAGCTTCCTAGGGATGCTGTAACAAAGTACCACAAACTTGGTGGTTGAAAACAACAGACTTATTTTCTCACAGTTGTGAGAGCTAGATGTCTGAAATCGAGATATAGACAAATGCTCCCCACGAAGGTTAGAGAAGAATTTTCCTGGCCAGTTCTTAGCGTCTGATGATTACCCACAATCCTTGACACTCCTGACTTGAAGATGCAACACTCCAATCTCTGCCTCTGCTGTAGCATCGTGCTCTCCCTCTATGTCTCTCTGTCCTATCACATGACTTTCTTATAAACCATGAATATATACTACAGCGGATATAAAAACATTGCACAGGGACAATGGCTTGTAGGTTATTAGACTTAGGGCTCATTCTAATCCAGTGTGACTTCATCTTAACTAATCACATGTTGCAAAGACCTTATTTCATTTCCAGTAAGTTCACATGAAATATTGAATGGACATGAATGGGGGGAGGGCCCTTCTTCCTTGTACCTTCTTTTGAGGAAAATTGTTCAGATAATTATGCTATTTACAACAATGATTTTTAATTTTTTCCACCTAAAATATTAATGACAATTAATGACAAGGAGTCATTAATTTATCAAAGAGAAACCAGTAATTAAGATGGAAACAATCAAAGCTCATCCACTTGAAACAGGGTTCTGGGTCTGGAACCCTCACTCACAAAAGCTTTCCCTCAGTTTGAAAGTCTTTACATATGATAACACAAAAAAGAAGATAAAGCAACAAAAAGATATAAGACATTTAGCTTGAATCTTAGCTTGTAGAAGATACAAGTACTTAGCACACAAAAAAGAAGATAAAGCAACAAAAAGATATGAGACATTTAGCTTGAATCTAGCTTGTAGAAGGTACAAGTACTTAGCTTGAAACCCAATGTGTTGTTAATTGGATTAATGTTAATCTGAGGAAGAGAAAATACTTCTGAAATATTGTAGAAACTGAGATTTTCTTTTAAAGTAGTGACCGATTTGCCAACAAGAATTCTGGCAAAAACAAAATTAATAATGTTAGCTACTGTGTCTTTTTGGCATAAAATGATTCTAGATTATATTACAGACATTCAGTTGTACCTTGGGTGTTTCTAGAAAGTAATGAGAAAAGTCATTCAGGGATATTTGAAGAACCAGAGATCAGAGAGCAAAAACCCCTTTGATCTTCCTTTGAGCAAACGAGATATCAACTTGGCAAATGTTGCTACAAAGTACAATAGCAATCCCATTAACCAAAAAAGAAAATCATCTATGGGCATGATGCTCAATAGGAAAAATAGGGTTTATTATCATACAACCTTAATAACAAGTCAAGGTCTACCAGAAAGCTGAAAATCAAGTGGATCATACAGCCTTTCAAGTCACTATAGAATATAACTTCTGTCTGTTGGCTTTAAAGTTGTGTTACAAAATTAATGAAATAAGTTTTTAAAATGAAATGATCAATAATGTTTTATGTAGTTTAGTGACAGTCATTTGACATTAACTGATAATAAGAACATTGGAACACAATGATGGTTCATCAAAAATGGTCTTGTATCCCTTAATAGCCGTCAATGTGACAATAGCCAAGAACATGAGCAACATTTCCAAATGAATACACGGTGATGATCAAAGTCTCTGATTAACTCCAATCTCTTACATTTCAAAATCATGATGTATTTATTACAGCAAGGGAAACATGTACTATACCATTTTCGAAGTGCAGATTAATTTGTTAGCTTGCTGTTTCAAAAAGTTCCATGTATTCATCCATTCATTCAGCAAATATTCTTTGAGTTCCTACCAGGTTCCAGTCAGTATTCTAAATGCCAGAGATACCTGAGTGAGGAGCACAGATAAAAATATCTGCCTCATGGAAACTACATTTCTGTATTGCAAGCAGGCAATAAAAACAAGATATAAATTGTATAGAATTATAGAGGTTTGAAGGACATTGAAAACACTGAATCAGAATTTGGGAGCTGGCTGCACAGCATAGGTTAAGGTAAATTCCAATAAGGGAGAAAGCCTCACTGAGAAGATGACATTTGATCAAAGATACAAAATCGGTGAAGGAATGAGCTGTTTTATGAGACGTCTGTGGAGCAGCATTACAGGTGGCAGTAGAAGTCCTGAGTGCTTAGAACAAAGTCCATCCGTGGTGGAGGGGGGATGATAAAAGATGAGGTTGGGGAGATGGCAGAGTGCCAAGTCATGGAGATAAAGCTATGTGTTCATGGTCATCCAGCCAATGGCAAATACTGAATATACAAGGGTGTCATAAGTTATGCTACCCAAACAGCTTGTTTTCAATAAAATATTACATTTACTTCCAGATAATTCCATCTATAAATATATGAGCATAGAAAAGTAAGTACTCTAGGAGCGCCTGGGTGACTCAGATGGTTGGGCATCCAACTCTTGATTTCGGCTCAGGTCGTGATCTTGCCTTTTGTGAGATGCTTGGGATTCTTGCTCTCTTTCTCTCTCTCTCTCTCTCTCTCTCTCTCTCTCTCTCTCTCCACCCCTAGCCTGCTTGTGCACTCTCTTTCAAAATAAATAAATAAACTTAAAAAAAAGCAAGTGCTCTATAAACATGTTTCTTTCCTTTATGCTTGCAAATTTTTTACAACAAATTTACTTGTTCTATGCATACAATATGATTTCCTCTAACTCAGATACATAACAAAAGATATTTGATAGATGTAGACGTTTTTGCATTGCTATAATTAAAAGTATTTTAAAAGGTTGTTATAGGGATGCATAGGACTAAATTCTGGTGTAATAGTATCAAATAACGTAGTTGGTAGTACCAGGCCTCCAACAGAGTCTTTGATGAACTCAACTCTTCACGTCAACACCCTGGTATAGTTTTCTCCACATCATACCAGGTTGATAGGTGTGGCAAGAAGCATATGGAAGATTTAACAGTATGTCACCCCTCGGGTTAAATTCTAACATTCTGAGACTTTCTTATCAGGCTTACTCTTGTTCTTGCTCTCACCGATCACTGTTGGGAAACAAGCTTCCATGTTATAAGCAATCTTATGGAGAAACCTACATGAAGAAATAAAGCCTTCAACCAAGCGCCTAAAAGGACCAAGCAAGCCTGCTGAAAACCACATGAAGGACCTTGGAGATAGGTTATTCATCTTCAGTTGAGTCTTGAGGTGACTGAATCACCAGCCAACAGTGTTGCTATAATCTCATGGGAAATCCAGATCCAGAAGTCCTCAGCTAGGCCACTCCCAGAATCCTGACCCTCAGAAACTGTATGACAAATAAATGTTTACTATTTGAAGCTGCTATTCCAATAAGCTACTGCTTGTGTCAAAACAAGGTAACATTAATACATATTTTGGTATTGGAACTTGGGCACTAAAGGAGCACGCTTGAAATATGGGGGTGGCTTTGAAACTAGACAGTAGAATTTAAAGAGAATTAAATTAGTTGAATTAGGTTAGTCGAAGCACTTAATAGAATTTGTATGGTCTTTGATAGGGCTGTAGGAGAGGATTTATAAGAAATTAAAAATAGAGAAAGGGGATTATTGTAATGTGGTAGCAGAAAGTTTAGCATCACCATAGTCTACTATCAGATCGGAAGTATAAGACGTATTATCAGGCTAAGACAGTCAAATACTGAGAAAGGATTAAAGTTTTTAACCTGCTTTCAAGCTAATACATTGGCCTCCCACCATCTCAGTGAAAGTTGAAAACATAAAACTCATGTCCGAGACAATGGACTTATTTATTCAAATTACCGTGTATACCACAAGCTTCATATTTGCTTCAATTTTCCTTGCTTCCCGCATCCCAGGGGAAACAAAATGGCTCAGTGGCTGGGCAGAAGATTGCACACGAATGGCATTTATGTCACAAATGAGGAATTACAAGCTTAAGAAACTCCAATCTTGCAAGAGGGCTAGATGCTAATCTCGGTAGACAGAATATTATCCTCCCTCTAAGAACTCCAGAACCTGTGAATACCTTGTGTTTTATGGCAAAAGGGCCTCTGCAGGTGAGGTTACATTAAACATTTTTAGATAGTTGAAAATATCCTGATGGGCCCAAAATAATTGGAAGGATCCGTATAAGTGAAAGACTTAAGCAGAAGACTCTGTGTCAGAGGGACGAAGCATGAGGAAGCCTGGTCTGGACATTGTTGGCTTTGAGGATGGAAGAGGTTCGTGAAGCCTGAAAGTCAAGAAAACAGATTCTCACCAGGAAATTCCAGGAAGAAGCACAGCTCTCCTAATACTTTGATTTTATCCCAGTGAGCCTCAGTTCAGGCGTCTGACCTCTAGAAGTACAAGATATTATGTTTATGTTGTTTCAAGCTACCAGATATGGTAATGTATTACAACAGCCAAAGGGAATTATTTGATTTTGGTGCCTGAAAGTGTTGTGTTGCTCTAGCAAATACCTAAAAATGTGGAAATGATTTTTGAATTAGGTTAGGAGCTAGAAAAATTTTGAGAAGCATTCTAGAAACAGCATAGATTACCTTGAGCATACTGTTAGTAGAAATATGGAGATTTAAGACTCTGCTGAAGGTTCAGAAGAAAGTGATGAATGTGTTATAGAAAACATATATCACCTTATAGAATTTCTAAATCATTGTGAACAGACTGTTCATAGAAATATATGGACATTAAAGGGATTGCTGATAGAAACCAAGAAATGAGAACAATGTTATGGGAAACTAGAGAAAAAATATATTTGTTCCTCACAGAAAACCTGGCTGAATTATTTCTTGCAGTTAGGTGCAAAGCTAAATTTGTAAATAAAGAACTTGGATATTGAACTGAGAAGGTTTCCAAGTGAAGTGTTGAAGATGTGGCATGACTGCTTCTTTCTGTTTAGAGTAAAATGCAGGAGAAAAAAGATACATTGAGGGAGGGACTATTAGCAAAAGGAAATGGCACCTGATGACTTGAAAAATTATCAGCCTATCTAGATTGCAAAAATTGCTAAATTAGGAGGTTCGCTCTGGGGAGAATGTGCTCTAAAAAGAATGCCATGAGTATGACCTAAAGGATCCACTGGTGCTTAGGAAGGAACAAAGGTCAGAGTGCTAATTCCCACCTTCTCTGTGAAGGTGCCTGACTCATGGATCACCTCAGCAACTGGGACAGAAGCGAGGAATCAAAGATAAAATTTTCAGGAAATGTCTGTGGTGGAGCCTTTTGTCTAATAGAGTGAATCTCCATGATATACATGAAAAACTCACAAGGGTGGTCCAAAACCTTTTACCAGCAGAAACACTGCTAGCTTAGACCAGAAGAGACAGACAGAAGAGAAACCAATTAAAAGGAAGCTGTTAATCTCCCAAATTCTGTAGCAGGAAACAGACATATAAAATCACCCAGCTGCAAACTTGCGCTGCACTTCTAAGAAACAAAAGATAACTGAGAGGGCAGAGGAACAAAGATCCAGAGAGTAGAGAGCCAAAGATGACTCCTAAATTCTGAAAATGTGCTATTTACCTGGCTGGATTTCAACGTCGTGTGAACTGGTGACTCCTTTTTTCCCCTTCCATTTCCTTTTATTCTGAGTGGGATTGTCTTTGCCCCTCCCACCACTGAATTCTGAGAGGATATAATTTATAAAATAGAAGTAGAACCCTTGGGGGTCCAACATGTAGACAATGGTCGGCAGAATAAGTGGCCTTGAAAACTTGCTCATGGCCTAATCCTCAGAATTTGTGAATATGTTACCTTATGTAGCTGAAGTGACTTTGTAGATATAACCAAATTAAGCATTTCGAGATGGACAGATTATCTTGGATTATTCTGGATTATCTAGGTGGGCCCAGTGTAATCACATGAACTATGGAGGCCAAACAGTCAGTGTTACAGTGATGGAACATGAGAAAATATACATATATATATATATATATATATATATATATATATATATATATATACGTGTGTGTGTATGTATATTTATGTATATGTATAAGTATATATATGTATATGTATGTATATATGTATGTATGTATATTTATGTATATATATGTGTATATATGTGTGTGTGTGTGTGTGTGTGTGTGTATATATATATATATATATATATATATATATATATAATTTAAGCAACCAAGTTTGTTTCAGCAAAAATAGGGAACTGATACACAAACCTACAAAATATTTGCCACAGAGAGAGACATGATCTTTATTACCCTGGACTGCAAATCTTGGAGGGAGAGACTATCTCTGTCTTCCAAGCATGGCTGCTATGCTTATATCCTTGAAAAGATGTTCGGGCACCTGGGCGGCTCAGTCAGTTTAAGCATCTGACTCTTGATTTTGACTCAGGTCATGATCTCATGGTTCGTGAGATCAAGCCTGCATCAGGCTCCGTGCTGACAGTGCAGAGCCTGCTTGGGATTCTCTCTCTCTCTCTGCCCCTCCCCCACTTGTGCTCTCCCTTTCTCTCTCCTTCTTTCTCAAAATAAATAAAGAAACTTAAAAACAAAAAGATGTCAAAGGTGCAGGAACACCCAGATCCGTGAGGAATTTTCTCCCAATGAAGAGATTTCCACTCATGGTTTTGAAAAAATGCTGCCTGGTTTCCTCTTGTTGCTTATAGGAATATAGCAGAAGAATGAGATTTACAAAAAAATAAAATGCCATGAAGGTTTTGAAAATTGTCAGGATTTTCAGATGGCAAAGTATATGACACTTCTGAGGAAAGATCAAATTTAGGACACTGCTAGAAAAATACAGATCAAAGCTAAGGCTGAAGATGGGACTGAACATCTTTTGTTCAGACCTCTGAAAGATCAACTGCTAGAAAAATACAGATCAAAGCTAAGGCTGAAGATGGGACTGAACATCTTTTGTTCAGACCTCTGAAAGATCAAAGGTTACACCACACCAATGACCCTCTAAAGAGATAAAACATATGCCACATATATCCCTTCAATCAAACATTCAAGCTGTTAAGACCTAAGGGTCATTTTCCCTCAGCATTCCCAGATGAAATGCAAAGGAGAGAAGAGATTATCTCCCAGAGATCATAAATGCAGCTTTTGTCTGATGGTATGAACTTCAGTAAGATTCACAACCTTTCAAAGGAATTACTATTGAGAAATAGTACCCACTCGTGACCGAAAAGTCCAGAGAAAGTACAAAATGAAAAGAAGCCTTCTGACCCACAGATGTTTTACTGATAGTTAACAGACTAAGAACCAACAACACATGCAACCTTTCCCGAGCAAGGAAAGAGGGTTTAGAGTGGAACCAAGAACTGAGAAAAATTATTTGGTGGCCTTGAGACTGATTCACAGAATGCACTGCATTTGCTTAGCTGAATTTTCGAAATGTTTTGGACCTAATGTCTACATGTTCCTGCCATTTTCTCCCTTTTTTGAAGATATTATCTTTGCTAATTCCAGCATTATAAACTGGGTGTACTGTGAGCAGATAATGTGTCACTTTAGTTTCACATGTCAAGAACTGTATTCAAGGGGCTACACTTAAGGAACCATACACAAGGAGCCTCATCCACACTGGACCTGATTTAGATACGGGAGTCTGGGGGCAGCTGGGGGGGCTCCGTCGGTTAAACGACTGACAGGCTCAGGTCATGATCTCATGGCTCGTGAGTTTGAGCCCCATGTCTGGCTCTGTGCTGACAGCTCAAAGCCTGGAACCTGCTTCTCAAAGCCTGGAGCCTGCTTCAGATTCTGTGTCTTCCTCTCTCTCTGCCTCTACCCCACTCATGTTCTGTCTCTCTCAAAAATAAATAAACATTAAAAAAATTAGACACAGGAGTCTGGATTTGAGCTGATGTTGTCATGGGATAAGACTTTAATGGGGCGGGGAGGTGCTTGTGAGGAAGTGAGTGTATTTTGCCTGTGGGAGGAACATAAATCATTGAAGGCCAGACAGGACTGTGGTAACCAGTGTCCAGTCTGGCCTTCCATGATCCCTGTGCTTTGGTCTCACACCCATGTAGAGTCCCCTACCTGTTTTACTGGGGTTTGTCAATCTGCCAGATAGCATATAACAGAATATTGCACGTTCTGTCTCTTCCTCCTTCCCTCTCTCTCCTGTTGTACTCTACAGCAGAAATCGGCTATCATGTTTTGAGCAGACATGTGAGGAGACCCATGTAGTAAAGAACTGAAACTTCCAGGCAGAGCGGCTGAGGGACTAAGGCCTAAACCCTCAGGTGAGTGAGCAGAAAAGCAGATTCTGAACCCCCAGCTGAGGCTGGAGACGGCTGGTGCCCCAGCTAAGAGTTTGGCAGGACCTTGTTCCAGACGTGGAGCTAAAACCAGCTCGGCAGCTGCTGGATTTCTGACTGTCAGAAAACTGCGGGAGATAATAAACATTTGCTATTTTAAGTAGCAAAGTTTCGAGATAATTTGTTATGCACCAATAAATAACTTAGGCAGTTTTGGTTTTGGTTTTCCAAATTACGCTGCCTCGAAACAGCAATTATCACTTTGAGGGAGGTATTCTCAGACTTATGAAAAAAGTGAAAATTCAAAATACCTTTCAAATGATAATAGAAAATGTTATGCTAAATATGTTAGACCAATAAATATCAAATTATACCTGTCCAGGGCAAAACTCGATCAAGCATACAGGCTATTAGAAAATGGGTTAGGGAAAACAATCATTCTAAATTGCACTGATTTCTTTTTCATTTTTGCTTTTTATTTGCAATCACTTGTTTTTGTATTGCTGATTTCATTCTTTTCCTATGTGTGAATTAAAAAGTAAATAAACACTAAACTGCTGAGTACACACATGAAAATGCGGCATTTACCTGCCCTCACTTAGAGGAAAGTGATAAAACACACGTAAAGTTTTTTGGATACATTTTCAACTCATTGTTTGAATTTTAGGAAAAAGTGAAAGGTAAGTTCACGTAAAATGGAGAATCATATCAATAATTAATGGTTGTATTAATTAAAAAAATTCATCTGTAACCTAAAAATAAAATGATTATTTTGCCATAATTTATAATGTAGTTATAATAAAGAGGAAGTAAAGCAAGAATTTTAATATTAAAAATGTATTTTTTCTCTGTGGTAATAATTTACTTGGACATTTCTAATACTATGTATAACTTTCAAAACACAGAATTTAGAAAAAAATTGCAGTTACTTTTCCTATTAGATGCCATGATTTCATTAAAGTTGTTTCAACTGCATCTTAAATTCACTATAATGCAATTCAACTGTCTTTTTTAAGATGGAAAAATGACATATGGAAATAGTTAAGTGATTGTCAAAGCACAAATGCTATTTAATGTCAGGGGGACAATTTGAAATATTTCCTAGTTTTAAAGATTTCTGCTTTCTGCGGCATCTTAGTGGCTCAGTTGGTTAAGAGCCTACTTCGGCTCATGTCATGATCTCATGGTTCATAGGTTCAAGCCCCGCACCAGGCTTTGTGCCGACAGCTCAGAGCCTGGAGCCTGGTTCAGATTCTGTGTCTCCCTCTCTCTCTGCCCCTCCCCTGCTCGTGCTCTCAAAAATAAATACATGTTAGGGGTGCCTGGATGGCTCAGGTGATTAAGTGTCCGAATTCAGCCCAGGTCATAATCTCACAGCTTGTGAGTTTGAGCCCCACATCAGGCTCTGTGCTGATGGCTCAGAGCTTGGAGCCTGCTTCAGGTTCTGTGTCTCCCTCTCTCTCTGCCCCTCCCCTACTCTCTCTCTCTCTCTCTCTCTCTCAAAAATAAATGAACTTTAAAAGAATGTTTTTAAGTAAAATAAATAAATAAACATTAAAAAATTAAAATATTTTTGCTTTCCTAATCTGTTTAATAACTTAGAAACTAATTCAGACAAACTCATAATTTTTTCTTTAAAATTTTTTTAATTTAAATTTCAGTAAGTTAACATAGAGTGTAATATTAGTTTCAGGTGTACAAGATAGTGATTCAACACTTCCATACAATACCCGGTGCTCATCACAAGTGCCCTCCTTAATTTCCATCACCTATTTTACCCATCTCCACATGCATCTCCCCTCTGTACCCATCGGTTTGTTCTCTATACTTAAGTGTATTTTTTGGCTTGCCTCGCCCTTTATTTCCCCTTTGCTTATTTGTTTTGTTTCTTAAATTCCACGTATGATATATGGTATTTATCTTTCTCTGACTCATTTCGCTGAACCTAATATAATCTAGCTCTGTCCATGTCATTTCAAATGGCAATATTTCATTCTTTTATATGGCTGAGCAATATTCCATTGCACCTGTGTATTCCATTATATATGTGTAGGAATATATATTCATTTCACATCCTCTTTATCCCAGTGGATAGACACTTGGGGTGTTGCCATAATTTGGCTATTATTGATAATGCTGCAATGGCTAAGAGACACATGAAAATATGTTCAACATCACTCATCATCAGGGAAATAGAAGTCAACCCTACAATGAGATATCACCCCATACCTGTCAGAATGGTTAAAATCAACAACACGGGAAACAACAGGTGATGGTGAGGATTTGGAGAAAGGAGAACCCTCTTGCACTGCTGGTGGGAATGCAAACTGGTGCAGCCACTCTGGAGAACAGTATGAAGATTCCACAAAAGTTAAAAATTGACCTACCCTATGACCTAGCAATTGTACTACTAGGTATTTACCAAAAGAATACAAAAATACTAATTGAAAGGGATAAATTCACCCCAATGTTTACATTCATACTTCTTTAGAAACCCTCTTTTAATAAGTTTCCAGGATTGTAAAAAATAATCCTTGCTTTGTAGTTCCTTATATTTTAAGCAGTAGTGAGGTAGTGAGTAGTGATGTATTATAATTAATACATTATAATTAATTAATTAATTAATTAATTAATTAATACAATATAATTAATAGTGATGTATTATAATATAATCCTTATATTTTAAGCAGTAGTGAGGTAGTGAGTAGTGATGTATTATAATAATTAATACATGTAAAAATACAAATGGAAAAGCAATTAAAAAGAATGAAATATTTAAGTCACATCATTTTAAATTAAGTTTCCGGTGCTTTTATAATGAAATTTCTATATTGATAAGTTAAAACTATAAATTTTTCCTTTGCTTATATCTATTATATGTAATTATGTGTAATTAATTTACTGATTCTATCAAATTATTTCTGTATTTGACAAAAACAAAATGTTTATATATATATGTGTATATATATTTCTGTTGCATATGTGTTTATAGTTTCTATATTTCTTATTTAAATAATTAGTACTATATTGTGCAGTGTAATTCTTCTGTTTTGTTTAAATTGTAACTAAATATCCACCTGCATATGTTAGGGGCACCTGGGTGGCTCAGTTGGTTAAGCGTCCATCTTTGGTTCAGGTTATGATTTCACAGTTCGTCAGTTCAAGCCCCACATCTGGTTCTATGCTGACAGCTTACAACCTGGAGTCTGCTTTGGTTCTGTCTCCCCCTCTCTCTACCCCTCCCCCACTTGCTTTCTATCTCTCACTTTCTCTCTCAAAAATAAATAAAAATTAAAAAAAATTAAATATCCACCTGTATATGTCGAATAATAGGTAAATTCCTCACTTCTCTAAAATAACAGCCATTTCCAATTATAAATCCCTACATATAATCAGATTCTTGGTTTTGCTAGTTACTTTTCCATTTGAAAAATGCCTATTTTAAATTCAAATTTTATAAATAAGTGTGTTTTAAAAATAGTTTCATTTGGCAGTGCAAGATCTATTCCACATCTTTGTTGTTGCCCTGGAAATCCTTTTATAAAGTTCTCCATTTACTCTTCTTATCTAAGTTTGGAAATACTTTCAAGTGGAAAATAAAATGACCCAAAAGGCTTTATCATAAAGGCTTTTAATGCTCCCTGGGCCCAATGCTCCTCTTCCTCCAGTGTCATGGATTGGGGGTAGCATGTGGCTAGATTTTTGCTCCTTGGAGTTAGAGCTTTGTTACTATTTCTTTCCAATCACCTTTGTCCAAAAAATTAAAATAGTCAGACCTAGTTTGAAGCTTATAAGGTCATTGGTGAGTTCTACCCTGTCTTCTTCCCCTGTTGCGGTTCTTACATAAGACTTCATGTTGAGCAGAATGGACACAAGAGCAAAGACCAAACTGTTGGATTGTTATACATAGAATGGCTTCCCTGGATGGCTTGCCAAGCCCATATGATTGGTATGAGAAAATTTTAAACTTTTGTTATAGATAGTTTTGGTAATTCTCCATTTGTACAGTTTTGTTAACAATAGACAAAATGTCAATCAAAGTGAGAAGAAAGTTCAAAGAAAAAAATACATGCCTTCACAAAAATTAATGTTAGAACAACTAAATACTCAAATGAAGAAACAAAAACAAAACAAACAAACAAAAAATTTGAGCTTTATATCATACTATATACATAAGTTACCTTGAAAATGATCATAGACCTAACTATAAACACTCAAAAGTTAAGGTTTCTGGATAAAAACTTGTGAGAAAAATCTTCACAAACTTGAGGTAGGCAAGAATTCATCAGACAATGGTAAAAAAGAATTAAGTAAGTAAGTAATTAATTAACTTTGAAATTAGTCTTCACCAAAATCATTTTTTTAAGCATACTGTTAAGAAAATGCAATGGCAGGGGAGGAGTTAAGATGGTAGAGCAGCATGGAGACCCTGAGCTTGTGTTGTCCATGAAATGCAGCTAGATAAGCACCAAAACATTTTAAACACCTAGGAAACTGATCTGAGGATTAACACAATAATCTGCATGACTTGAGCCACAGAACTCAGCAGGAATTCACCCCAAAAGAAAGAACAGGAAGAAATGACAGCCAGGGACTTAATCAACACAGATATAAGCAAGACGTCTGAGGTAGAATTCACTTGATCTTCGCCAAAAGGCCGAGAAGCGATTGAGGTAGAATTCAGAACCACCATAATAACAAAACTAGCTGGGCTGGGCTTGAAGAAGGCTAGAATCCCTTGCTGTGGAGATAAAAGAAGTAAAATCTAATCAGGACAAATTTAAATATGCTAAACCTGAGATGCAAACTTGAATGAATGCCATGATGGCAAGGATGGACGGAACATAGCAGCAAATCAGCGATATAGAAGATAAAATTATGGAGAATAAGGAAACAAGAAAGAAAAGGAGGGAAACAAAAGTAAAGGAGCACAATACAATATGTAGAGAATTCAATGACTTAGTAACAAGGAATAACATCTGAATCATAGGAGTCCCAGAAGATGAAGAGAGACAGAAAGAAGTAGAATGTTTATGTGAGCAAATTATAGTGGAAAATTTTCCTAAACTGAGGAAGGACACAGACATTAAACTCCAAGAAGCACAGAGAACTCCCATTAGATTCAACAAAAACAGACCATCAACAAGGCATATCTTAGTCAAATTCACAAAATACAGAGTTAAAGAAAGAATTATGAAAGCAGCAAGGGAACAAAAAGTCTTTAACCTATAAGAGAAGATAAATTAGGATTGCAGTAGATCTATCCACAGAAATTTGGCAGGCCAGAAAAGAGTGGTAGGATGTATTCAACGTGCTGAATTGGAAAAATATACAAGCAAGAATTCTTTATCCAACAAGGCTGTCATTCAAAATGAAAGGAATAATAGAGTTTCCCAGACAAACAAAAATTAAAGGAGTTTGTGACCACTAAACCAGCCCTGCAAGACATTTTAAGGAGGACTTTTGGGTGGAGAAAAGAAGAAAGAAAACAAAAAAGGCCCAAAGCAAAAAAAAAAAAAAAAAACTAGAAAGTACCAGAGAACATCACCAAAAACACCAACTCTATAGGCAATACAATGACACTAAATTTCTATCTTTTTCCGTACTAACTCTAAATGTCAATGGACTAAACACTCCAATCAAAAGACATAGCGTATCAGAATGGATAAGAAAACAAGACCTATCTATATGCTGTTTGCAAGAGATACATTTTAGATCTAAAGACACCTGCAGATTTAAAGTAAGGGGATAGAAAACCATCTATCATGCTAATGGTCATCAAAAGAAAGCTGGAGTAATCATACCTATATCAGACAAACTAGATTTTAAAATAAAGACTGTAACAAGATGAAGAAGGGAATTATATCATAATTAAGGGGTCTATCCACTAAGAATATTTATGCCCACAATTTGAAGTACCAAATATATAAATCAATTACTCACAAACATAAAGAATCTCATTCATAATAAGATCATAATAATAGGGGACTTCAACACCCCACTTACAACAACGGAGAGATAATCTAAACAGAACATCAACAAGGAAACAATGGCTTTGAATGACACCTTGGACCAAATGGACTTAACAAATATACTCAGAACATTTCATCTTAAAGCAGCAGAATTCACATTCTTCCCGAGTGCATATGCAACATTCTCCAGAACTGATCACATACTAGGTTACAAATAAGCCCTAAACAAATACAAAAAAGTTCAAGATCATACCTTGCATATATAAAGAACACAATGCTATGAAAATTGAAATCGATCACAAGAAAAAAATTGGAAACTCAGCAAATACTTAGAAACTAAAGAACATCTTACTAAAGAATGAATGGGTTAATGAAGAAATTAAAGAAGAAACTTAAAAAGTATATGGAAGCCAATGAAAATGATAACACTAGAGTCCAAAACCTCTGGGATTCAGCAAATGCGGTCATGAAAGGGAAGTATACAGCAATCCAGGTCTTCCTAAAGAAGAAAGAAAGATCTCAAATATACAATTAGCCTTACACCTAAAAGACCTGGAAAAAAAAAACAGCAAATAAATATGAAACCCAGAAGGAGAAGGGAAATAATAAAGATAAAGGAAAGAACAAAGAGCAGAAATCAATGATATCGAGATATAAAAAACAAACAAACAAACAATAGAACAGATCAATGACACCAGGATTCTTTCTTTGAAAGAACTAACAAAATTGATAAACCCCTAGCCAAGAAATTGGACAATCTGAAAGAAATGGACAAATTCCTAGAAACATATAGGATACCAAAACTGAAACAGAAAGAAATAGAAAATTTTTACACACCCATAGCCAGTAAAGAAATTCAATCAGTAATCAAAACCCTCCCAACAAACAAGAGTCTAGGGCCAGATGGCTTTCCAGGGGAATTCTACCAAACATTTAAAGAAGAGTTAACATCTATTCTTTTGAAGCTGTTCCAAAAACAGAAATGGAAGGAAAACTTCCAAATTCATTCTACGAGGCCAGCATTACCTTGATTCCAAAAAGAGACAAATACCCCACTAAAAAGGAAAACTATAGACCAAATTCCCTGAGGAACATGGATGCAAAAATTCTCGACAAGATACTATTAAACCAGATCCAACAATACATTAAGAATTATTCACTACAATCAAATAGGATTTATTCCTGGGATGCAGGGCTGGTTCAATATCTGCAAATCAATCAGTGTGATACATCACATTAATAAAAGAAAGGATAAGACCCACATGATCCTCTCGATAGATGCAGAGAAAGCATTTGACAAAATACAGCATCCTTTCTTGATAACAACCCTCAAGAAAGTAGAGATAGAAGGAGCAAACCTGAAGATCAGAAGAGCCATATATGAAAGACCCACAGCTAATATCATCCTCAATGGGGAAAAACTGGGAGTTTCCCCCTAAGATCAGGAACATGACAAGGACATCCACTGTCACCACTGTTATTCAACATATTGTTGGAAGCCCTAGCCTCAGCAATTGGGCAACATAAAGAAATAAGAGGCATCCAAATCGGCAGGAAGATGTCAAACTTTCACTCTTCTCAGATGACATGGTACTGAATGTAGAAACACCAAAAGACTACCAAAAACCTGCTGGGACTGATACATGAGTTCAGCAAAGTCGCAGGATATAAAGTCAATTTACAGGAATCAGTTGAATTTCTCTACACCACTAATGAAACAGCAGAAAGAAAAGTCAAAGAAAAATCAAGACAAATCAAGGAATCAAGTCCATTCACAATTGCACCAAAACCATAAAATAGATGGGAATAAATCTAACCAAAGAAGTGAAAAATCTTCTTTACACTGAAAACTATAGAAAGCTTATGCAATCAATTTAAGAAGTTACACACACACAAAAAAAAGAAAGAAAGAAAGAAAAGAAAAGAAAAGAAAAGAAAAGAGGAAAAACATTCCATGCCCATGGGTTGGAAGAACAAATGTTAAAATGTTGATTCTACCCAAAGCAATCTTCAATGAATATTCAAAGCAATCCCTATAAAAATAACACCAGCATTCTTCACAGAGCTAGAAAAAAACAATCCTAAAATTTGTATGGAACTGGAAAAGACCCTAAATAGCCAAAGCAATTCTGAAAAAGAAAACCAAAACTGGAAGTATCATAATTCCGGACTTCAAGCCATATTACAAAGCTCTAATCATCAAGACAGCATGGTACTGGCACAAAAATAGACACTCAGATCAATGGAAGAGAATAGAGAACCCAGAAATGGGCTCACAAATTCATGGCCAACTAATCTTTGACAAAACAGGAAAGAATATCCAGTGGAAAGAAGACAGTCTCTTCAGCAAATGGTGCTGGGAAAACTGGAGAGCGACATGCCGAAGAATGAACCTGAACCACTTACTGGCACCATACACAAAAATAAGCACAAAATGGATAGAAGCCTTAACCATAAGACAGGAAGCCTAGAGGAAAAAAATGGCAACAACCTCTTTGACCTCGGCCATAGCAACTTCTTACTTGACATGTCTTCAGAGGCAAGGAAAACAAAAGCAAAAATCAATTATTGGAACCTCATCAAGATAAAAATCTTCTGCATAGTGAAGGAAACAATTAGCAAAACTAAAAGGCAACCAACGGAATGGGAGAAGATATTTGCAAATGACATATCAGATAAAGGGTTGGTACTCAAAATCTATAAAGAACTTATCAAACTCAACACTCCAAAAAACAAAGAATCCAGTGAAGAAATGGACAAAAGACATGAATAGACAATTTTCCAAAGAAGACATCCAGATGACTAACAGACACATGAAAAAATGTTCAACATCACTCATCATCAGAGCAATACAAATCAAAACCATAATGAGATAACACCTCACATCTGTTAGAATGGCTGAAATGAACAACTCTGATAAAAACAGATGTTGGTGGGGATGTGGAGAAAGAGAAACCCTTTTGCAGTGTTGGTAGAAATGCAAACTGGTGCAGCCACTCTGGAAAACAGTATGGAGGTTCCTCAAAAAATTAAAAATAGAACTACCTTACAACCCAGGATTTGCACAACTAGGTATCTATCCAAAGGGTACAGGAGTGCTGATTCAAAGGGGCACATGCACCCCAATATTTATAGCAGACTCTAAATGTCACTCTAAATGTCACTCTAAATGTCAATGGACTAAACGCTCCAATCAAAAGACATAGCATATCAGAATGGATAAGAAAACAAGACCCATCTATATGCTATTTACAAGAGATACAATTTAGATCTAAAGACACCTGCAGATTTAAAGTAAGGGGATAGAAAACCATCTCTAAATGTTGAATCCATATAATGTTGAATATATATATATATATATATATATATATATAGAATATATATATTGTTGAATATATATATTGTTGAATATATATATTGTTGAATATATATATATTATATATATAATATATATATATATAATATATATATATATTGTTGAATATATGTTGAATACACACACACACACACACACAAACACACAATGGAATATTACTCAGTAATCAAAATGAATGAAATCTTGCCATTTGCAACAATGTGGATGGAACTAGAATGTGTTATGCTAAGTGAAATGAGTCAGTCAGAGAAAGACAAATATTATATGACTTCACTCATATGTGGAATTTAAGATACAAAACACATGACCATAAGGGAAGAGAAGCAAAAATAATATAAAAAACAGAGAGAGAGACAGAGAGGAAGACCAATAATTTAAAAACTGAGAGGGAGACAGGGCAAAAATAATATAAAACAAAGAGGGAGACAAACTGGGAACAAATAAGTATAATATAGAGAACAAACTGAGGGTTGCTGGCAGGGTGTTGGGTGGGGGGATGGGCTAAATGGGTGATGGGAATTTAAGAGGTCACTTGTTGGGATGAGCACTGGGTGTTTCATGTAAGTGATGAATCACTAAATTCCTGAAATAATTAAAAAAATAAAAAAAGGAAAGAAAATGTAATGGCAAGCCAGAGTGGAAGAAAAACATTGCAATACATAGATCTTGTAAAAGATTTTTATTTATATTAAAAAAATAATAAGATAAAAACAGAGAGGGAGGCAAACCATAAAAGACTCTTAAATACAGAGAACAAACTGAGGATTGCTGGAGGGATGTGGCGGGGGGCGTGGGGGGGTTAAATAGATGATGGGCATTGAGGGTGCTTGTTGGGATGAGTGCTAAGTACTATATGTATGTGATGAATCACTAAATTCTACTCCTGAAACCAATACTATGCAATATTAACTAACTTGAATTTAAATAAATGGGGAAAAGAGGGATAAAAAGGAGCTGTTTAAACTTCACCGTAAGAAGACATAAGAATCTGGTAAAACTGGCAAGAGATTCTAACCTTTAAAAATAAATTCAAATAGAGGCGTCTGGTTGGCTCAATCGATTAAGCACCCAACTTCAGCTCAGGTCGTGATCTCATGGTTCCTGAGCTTGAACGCCACATGGGGCTTGGGCTGACAGCGCAGAGCCCTCGTCAGATCCTCTTTTGCCCTCTCTCTCTGCCCCTCCCTTGCTTGCGTGACACACACACTCACTCTCTCTCTTTCTCTCCGTGTCTCTCAAAAATAAACATTAAAAAAATCCAAATCTCTTTATGTTGCCGAAAGACTACTCTTTTACTCAACAATGTACAAGAACAAATACTGATACATTAACAATATAGATGAAACTCAGAAACATGTTGAATGACAGAAGCAGGACTGTGTTTACATGAAATCCTAAGAAAACAAAGTAAGAGAAAGATGCAGATAAGTTATTGCCTGAGGCAGAGGATGAAAGTACTGACTTCAACTGGTAGGTAGCAACTTTTTTTTTTTACTATTTTTTTAATGTTATTTTTTATTTTTGTAGGTAGCAACTTTCTGTGATGAGTTGTTAAGCATATGCTCATACTTGTCAAAACCCACTGAACTGTGCGTTTAACATGGGTGCACCTGTAAAGATTCCTAACAGAAAAAGGGTTTCATCTATCTTGTTAAGACCCGTTACCCCCAATATGTCCTTGCTGAATGTATTTTTTCATGAGTATTTCTTAGTCCTGCCATTAACAGAGAGGCTTAAGCTTATTTCATATCAGAGAATGAGCTCTGTAACATACATTGTAACCCCTTCATTTCTAGAGCTTTGTTTGGCTCATGCAGGGTTTACTGTAAGGTCTTAGGCATCATATGTGAGAATTATTTCTTCCGGGAAAGAACAGCAAAGATAGAAAGGAAACAGTGACCTAAAGAATTTAGACATTGAAATCATTTTCCCATTAGCAGGAGAAAAAGAAAAGAAATCCCTATGTGGAATCCAGTGCAGTATATAATCAAAAGGAAAACTTTTGATTTTTTTTTATTTTTTGATTTTTTGCTTTGTTTTTAATAACAAGTATTGTTATTGAGAAATATTAATATGTGTATTATACTTTAGAATTATTTTATCACAAATCCTTAAAATAATAAAAAGTTCTTTTTATAATGTTTATTTATTTTTGAGACAGAGAGAGAGCAGGAGCAGGGAAGGGGCAGAGAGAGGGAGACACAGAATCTGAAGCAGGCTCCGGGCTCCAAGCTGTCAGCACAGAGCCTGATGTGGGGCTTGAACCCACAAACTGTGAGACCGTGACGTGAGCTGAAGTCAGAAGCATAACTGACTGAGCCACTCAGGCGCCCCAAATAATAAAATGTTCTATTTAAAGAGATATACTCTACACATCTGAGAGACTCAATTATCGAGAAGACTCAATTTAGAATGAGAAGAACTCATTCTAAAACAGTGACACGTAAGTATAAAAATACATTTAAACATTTAAATATATTGTGGAAATCTTGGTTTATCAATGAATAAATATATTACTAAAGTAATGTTAACTTGTCTGTGTGAAGTTCATTTCCCTGTGTATGGTCAGTAAACTCTGGAAAAATCAGCACCACACAACTAATGGAAATGAAAGGTTATATGTTTCAGCAAACTAAGTATAGCAGACAAGTCAGGTGACTGAAATTATCTACTTTATTAAAATAATGGATGCTTCATACACAATTAACCTTTTCAAAGTAAATGATATGATGATCCAAAGATAGATGATGACAAGTGAAATGTTAATCATAAACTCTTAGGATTTTGCTACAACTCTCTTTGATGAATATGTAAAGAGCATTATCATTAATTAAGAACTAGTTTAAATGAGCTCTTATTTGAACATACACTGGTTTTCTCATACCTGGTGAAAAACATACCCTAATGCTTCTGTGCATGGTGTACATTTTCTTAATAAGGAAAATTAGAGAAGCCTAAAAGGATGACAGTAGCAACATCCCCTGGAATTCCTTCCTTTCGACCGGGTGATTCTATTCCTAACAGGTGGCAGGAAAATAGTGGATATTGGAGTGTTTAATTCCTTCAGGCATGTGGGGAAAATAAGTGAGGCAAAAACTAATCTTCATGTAATCCCTGCTCCTTGTGTTATTATTTAGGGTGGAGCAGGAAAGGAGAATTTGCTTTTCAAATATTCCCTGTCGACTGCGATGCCAGATAAGAAAGAAATGGAATCAGTAAAAGAAGTATAGAGTTATTAGTTATTGTGTGTTTTTCAGTTTACATATAATCATCAGATATTTCCCAGGCTTTTAATATTTCTTATTTTATATTTTCAACGTGTTAAAGTTTGAAAATTTCAGAGTCAATATTGAAAATTGTTTTCTTTAATTTCAGAATGCAGTTATCCCTTTATTGAAGAAAATTGTCCTTCAAAAAACTGAACATATTGTGTTCTCAGTTGTTTCCCTGAGTAGGAATAAGCACCTTCCTACAGATGAGATGTGAGATGAAAAAAATTGAAACTCCCTTTAAAGGGGCAAGCTGGTTTCCTTAGGACATGAAGCTTGAAGTAAAGAGAGATTTCTACTTCTCTCCCTTCTCCATCTTTTACATGGAAATTACACAAATGGGGGAGGGACAGAGAGAGAGACAGAGACAGAGACGACAGAGACATAGAGAGACAGAGAGGGAGACACAGAATCTGAAGCAGGCTCCAGGCTCCAAGCTGTCAGCATAGAGCCTGTTGCGGGGCTTGAACCCACAAACCGTGAGACCGTGACCTGAGCTGAAGTCAGAAGCATAACTGACTGAGCCACCAGGCACCCCAAATAATAAAATGTTCTATTTAAAGAGGTATATTCTAAACATCTGAGAGACTCAATTACTGAGAAGCACTCCTTCTAAAACAGTGACCCGTAAGTATAAGTGAGGCAAAAACTAATCTTAATGTAATCCCTGCTCCTTGTGTTATTATTTAGCATGAAGCAGGAAGTTACTTCTGTCCAGAGCATAATCTGGCCCTACATAGTCTCTTTCCTAAAGGGACTCAGCCTCATAATTGAGATGTTAACACCACACTGCAGGCTTCACTCACTGGATTTCTCCTAAGATAGAACGAGTTGTTAAAGAGCCACTTGCCCTCTCTTCTGCTGAACACTAATGACCCCATCCTCATGTATGCAGAGGGCTCATTAGAGGTAGAATAAATGGTCGATAACACATGTCTTATTTGTTTTATTAACATACAAAGAGAAGAACAGTATTTTTTTAGTAACGAGATCCAAGTAGGTATTTTCGAAAGCCCATCATGATTTTATATAATTTATTTCTTGCAAAGTTTTTAAGGAGGATGCTAATACTTCTATTTGCTAGGAGACGAACTAGTTGTAGAAACATGAAGGAAGAAGACCACAAATCGAACAACAGTTTGTAAGTGAAGGAGGGGGAACCTTGAACACTGTCCATCTGACTTTAAAAACCTCGTATTTTCAACTATGTAACAGATGAAGCTATAAAGTGTATCCTATAATGAAGATGATGCTAGCCTTAATGGAGTTTTCCACCCTGTGCAGAGAAGTGTCAGAGAAGATTTCAGAAAAGAAGTGAATTTCACTCATTCTCCAAGCTTATGAAAATTGAACCAAATGGAAAAGAAAAGCCTTATCTACATAACCTAAGAAACAGGTCAACCTTTCAAAGTACATTAAAGAAATTTGCAAAATCTCCTATCAGGAAAAGTTTGAAACCCTACAAAACACCCAAGATAGTTTTTAATGTGGATAAATAGCCATAAAGCATGACTTATCATCATAACAGTTCTCCCTAAGTTAATTTACACGTTTAATATGATCCTAATAAAAATACCATCAGTTTCATTTTCTGGAACTAGGAAATTGATGTTGAAGGTTTTATGAAATAATAAAAAGCAGACTAGCTAGGGAACTCTTGAAAATGAGGAACAAGGATAGGAGAATAATGCTATTAAAAAGATTCTATGAATAAAACAATGTATCACCTGGCACATGAATGGATAGTCAGCCTAGTAGAATAAAATAAAAATATCAGAAATTGATCCAAGCATATATGAAAATTTAGTTTGTGATAAAGGTAGTATCTCAAGTCCCAGAGCAAAGAATGATTTTTTCTTAATAAATGGCATTGATACAATTGCTAAGGCATTTAGAATACAATAAAAGTAGATACATACCACATACCAAACAGAAATAAACTTCAAAAGGATGTCATACAAATATACAAAGTAAAACTATAGAAAGTACTAGAAGCAAACTGAAGTCATTTTTTGTAATTTGCATGTGAAATAAAACTTTTATACAAACAACACTTCCAAAACTGAATGCCATTAAAAACAAATTTGATTAATTCAAATATTACCAAAAAACCCTCCAACTTTTACATGGCAAAATAAGAAAATCGGAAGTAATATCAAGGTCAAAAATAACAAGCGACATATATCAGATAAAGATTTATCTAATATCTAATAATTTTTCAAAGTCAAAAAATTAAAAACCTTTCCAAATGATATGAACAGATAATATAAAATATTATGATATGAAAACAGATACAAAGGTTTAAACAATGGGATTTTAACCTACACTGAAATAGCATGTCTCATCTGAATTGCAATAATTCGAGTTTGATAGAATGCTGTATTGGTGAAATAAAAATAAAAATAGCCACTCTCCAGTCACTGTTGAACAGTGGAATAAGCATGTATTTTTGGTAATAAAGAGGAAAGTGCAAAACAGTATATGTAGTGTGCTTTTTATTGCAAAGAACTTCTTTGGCGCAAGTAAGCACAGGAATCATCAACCAGAAGTTATGAAATTTGATACCTAAAGTGGATGGTTCATGATGAGGTTGGAGATACAATGAAGTGGAAGAAGCTTCGAGTTCTGATATCATGTTGCTAATTTACATGTTTCAACAAATATAAATTAATAAGCAATGGAAAGAATATTTGAAACTGCAAAGAGAAACAAATGAACCAACTGTGTATCAAATTGATAACATGAAAACAGTGAAGAAAAAATAAACTAAGACGAGGGACGTTGACATGTATCCTCAGTTCCAAGACAAAAATAAATACAAAGGGAACGCCAAATATATTTTGGAGTTATATTCATTATATTATATTCATTAATTTGGAGTTGTAACACTTCTCAAGTTAGTGTTTTTTTTTTAATTTTTTAATTTTATTTTTATTTTGAGAGAGAGAGAGAGGGAGAGACGGAGAGAGTGTGTTTGTGTGGGAGCCAGGGAGAGGGGCAGAGTTAATATATGTGGAATCGCTTTTTGTAAATGTTCTATGATTAAAACATAAAAGCCACACACCTGCTTAACCACATTTTGGTAATTTTTGGAACAGAATCATTTCAACCTAAAAGCAGGCATTTTGACACTGTTGTGTTTTCACATTTTACCCATGGTGGAAATCAGTCTGTTTGCTTCCTGAAGAAATTTACTGACTGACTTTGTGTAAATGTTAAGGTTTTTTTTTTCCTCTGTCTCTCTTTCTGTGCAAATTTAGTTTATTTGAAGTCTTATTTTTTATGTACTCTGTCCTCACACACTTAAGTAGATCTGAAAGTGCAGGGAATTGGTATTAGGATGCCAAGTGACTTTTTTCTTTGATACACATTGAAATAGTTTCTAGGGGTGTGAAATTATAACCTTGATGGTTATTTTTTACTCACCGTGAACATTCCAGAAAACTTAAGTTGAGGCTTATGGCTCCATCTGCCAGTGGACTGTTGACTCCCTGAAGGAGGGCATGGTGAGAATTGCTTCATTTCTCTTTTGATTAAAATGTTTCATATTTTCATCACTGAAGATTGAAATTTGGACATCCAGAAATCACACACTGTGATTTCTCTCAACAAAGAGGTCCAGTGGCAAAATATTCATTTCTCTTAAGTGTTAAAGGGGAAAATTTTCAAAGAACTTTGAAATTCAGATTAGCCTTACCGAGGCAAAGTGTTTTGAAGAAAGATCGAGTCCTCTCATTCCAAGGTTATAAGCCCTGTGATAGTAATACCAAAAACACAAGGAGTTTAAATGCAGCTGTCAATCAGTTCTGGTTTTAGATTGTCAAACCTATTTACACTGAAGCTAAATGTCTACTAACTACAAATCAGCTAGGCTTCCCTTTTCTTTGAAGGCTTTTTGTACTTTATCATTTCTATCCTACTGTCTGTATTTACTTTTCTTTCTATACATCTTCCTGTTGCTTTTAAGTGTACGGAGAGACCTAACCTCTCCTAATTTGTAATTCATAATATTAACTGTTGAAGAGAAAATGTGCCCCAATTGTTTTCTTGGATAGACCTTGGTAATGATGCTTAATATATTTTCTAATCTAGGTTCATGGGATTAAGCCTGGAAAACCAGTAGAGAATCTCACAGGTTTTCTTTTGTGTTTGTATCTAGTCTCACAATGATTATAATAGCTATTTTGCTTTGCTATGGCAAGAACCTATCCCTTAAAATGTAGAATTGTCCTATAAAATGACTTTGCAGACATAATGTTAGTTAGTTTGGTCTGTCACAAGCCTTTCTCTTTAATTTCCTTTTTTTCCCCCAAGTCTTTACCTTTAAATATTATAATACCCGTTTAACAAATGCTAATAAACAGATCTGCCTGAAAATATTTTACACTACAATAGGGGCACCTGGCTGGCTCAGGAGGTTAAGCCTCTGACTCTTAATTTCAAGCCAGGTCATGATCTCATGGTTCATGGGATCAAGCCCCACTTCAGGTTCTATGCTGACAGCATGGATCCTTAGTGCATATATTTTTAAGTCACATTTCAGTATATAATATGAATACACCTCTTTCTCCAAAAGTGGCCTACCAGAGGGTCTTCCTATCACAATACTCTACAAGGTGTTTTATTCATCAGGCTGCATCTTTGGAGCTTTAGCGATTTTTTTTTTTTTAACAATGAAAAACATAAGGAGAAGAATAGGAACTAGAAATCTGGAAAACGAAAGGAAGGGATGAATTTAAAATATCAAACATAGACATATGGTAAAAGTCCAGGAGAAATGGGAAAGCCACATAGCTAGGGGTTGGGAGAAACTGTGGGGCAAGGAAGACACAGGTGCCAGAGAATTGAGGGTGAGAGGGGAGGTGCGTCGACTTCACCCCAGGAGAGTAATGGCATTTTTCATGACTTCAAAGAAATGCACGTAAGAAACACGAAACTTTTTTTAAATGAGTGCGATGACAATAATGTTTCTGTCATTGCTAAATGGGTTTATGTTCATTTCTGTCTATAAAGCAGGTTCAGCCCCATGACCTCCACCTCAATTATTTCCTCAGAGCAGGAGAGGATAGCATAGGATTCATATAGGTCTAAATGTAGACGTTGTTGGGAAGAAAAAGGATTTGTTAAATCACTTCACTATCTATTTAACTTGTCAAATAATAAACCTAGAAGATGGAAGCTTGAATCCTTTCAAGGGGTAAAGGATTTTCTATTTTTATCTAGAAACCTTTGCTATGAACCATCTTGCCATCATTGTCGAATGTTATCATGTCATTATTAAATATATAAAAAAAAGAAATATACTCAACCAGTTTGGCTCAGGATATTAGGATTAAGAGAGGAGGGAAGAGGAGAGGAGAGGAGGGGAGGGGAGGGGAGGGGAGGGGAGGGGAGGGGACAAGAAAGTGGTGTGATAATATGTGAAATACGCATGTTTCTGTGCACTTCCTGTGACTTCTCTGTATCACTAGAGTTATTATTGAATTAATTAGTTTAATGGAAGGAAGGATCTTCATTTAAAATGGAGAGAAATACTTGATAACAGGTGGACTTGTGTAAATGTGTGTGTATATCTGTGTTTGTGTTTATTTGTCTAAGTGATTTGATTTGGCACAATCTGAGGCTTTCCCATCTGAGTTTTTACATCATTGTTTACTTTGGGAAGTGATTATTATTATTTTTGCAAATATTTCTCTTCTACTTTTTAAAATAGAAAAATACTTTCTTGATATGGGTAATGATCACAATCCTGAAAGAAGTTGCAAATTATAGGGCATTGTAACACATCAAAGACAAAACAAACAAAATACAAAAAATGAATAAAACTGTTAACTTTCCAGAGAGATAACCACTGATTATCTTAAAAGAAGTATGTGTGAGGAACAAACACAGTAATGTTGACTACAAAAACACAACTAGAGTAATATTTAAAGTGTATCACAGAAAATAAAATTCAACTTAGAATTACATATGCAGTTAAATGATTACTTAAATTACAATGAAAAAAAATAAAATTTCAAGTTAAAAGAAATACGTAGAAAATTTACATAAAAATTCCTTTTGAGTGGATTTTAGAATATTATAAGCAAAACAAAAAATAAACCTTGGAAGAAATCACTGTGATATGGGATAGTAAGAGAAAGTAGAATTCTTAGTGAAATGTGTGGTTACCTGGATAAGATTTATCAGAGAAGGTAGAAGAGAGAAGGGAAAAAAGGAAGAGGAATTTATCCATAAAATTAGAAATTCCAAAGGATACCAATAACTGGCGACTGCCTGGAAGTAGAAGGTAAAGAAAGCATGTGCTAAAGAATGTTGTGCTTTCTTGTTTTTTTTTAATTTATTATTATTTTATTAGAGAGAGAGACAGAGAGAGAGAGAGTGCGAGTTGGGGAGAGGGGCAGAGGGAGAGAGACAGAGCATCTTAAGCAGGCTCCACACTTAGCACAGAGCCTAACAGAGGCCTCAATCCAGCACCCTGGGATCATGACCTGAGCCAAAATCAAGAGTCGGACACTCAACCGACTGAGCCACCCAGGCTCTCCAGGAAAGTGTGTGCTTTCTTGTTTGAGTATATTTAGATATTGAGTTAATTTGTTTTAGGCAAATATGCCAAGTCGCTGGTTTCCTTTTGGAGAAAATGCTGCACTAGACTTTTTATTTACAGAGCTATTATTATTTAACTACTCTGTAGGGGAAGAGGTTAACGTATAGGTTTCTGTCCACTGGAGATGTAAATAATTTCCTTCTGGTGGAACAAATATTTCAAGAGGTTATGGTTTATAGTCCTATAATTCATGTTCTGTAAATCAGAATTTCATATAGTCAGGAAGCCTACAAACCCAACGATGGCTGATGCTTTACTTTGCCTTCCAAATATTGTGCAAAATTTCTCTTCAAGTCTAATCCAGATGTGTATAGAAAAGGAGATTCTGTGGAATATCTTTGTGACTTATATAAGCTGATACCATCAGGGAAGTAAACTAATTAACTTTATATCATTCACGAGTAAGCTATACTTAAAAAAAATTAATTCTAATATAGCTTGTTCATTTTAACGTAGGTGTGCAATTTCTGAAATGTCAATAGTATTTAATATTTAACTGCAGAACTGTGCTACTATTCATTAATTTAAAATATTTTCACAAGTACCCTGTGCTTTTTGAAGTGATTTATATTAATATTATGCACACTATTAGCTTTATTCATCTATCTACTATGGCTCAAAATAAGTATCTCAATTAATCAAGTGGGATGTGAATGAACAGTGTGCATCAAAGACAACAATCAGCTAATTGTAATATTTCAAATGAATAGAATGTTATTTGATATCATTAGTAATTAGGGAAATGCAAATTAGCTCACGAGATACTACTTCCTATGTAGGAGGATGGCTTTAATCAAAACGACAAACAATAACACATGTTGACGAGGATGTGGCTAAACCAGACATGTTGTAACAAGAGGGTAAAATAGTGCGACCATTTTCAAAAGCAGTTTGTAGATTTCTCTAAAAGCTAAAAGTAAAACTACTATATAATCTAATAATTCCATTCCTAGGTATCTGTCAAAGGTAAATGACAACGTGTCTACAAAAAGACAAGTGAAAATGCTTAGAGCAGCATTATTCATAAGAGAGAAAACCTGTGAACACAATATAGAGAATTTGCAAAGAATTAAATATCTATCAGCTGGTTGATAGATAATATGTAGCAATATTATCCATATAGCGTGTAGCAATATTATCCATAGCAAGAAACATTATTCAAAACTGAAAAGAAAATGATTGCCTTAAGGATGAACTTCTAAACACATTATGCTAAGTAAAAGAAGCTGGATGCAAGACCACATATTCTATAAATCCACTTACAGGAACTATTCACAAAATGTTTAATAAATTAGTGGCTGCCTGGGTCTGGGGTGGAGGCAAGAATTAACTGCAAATGGGCAATCTTGGATAAAAACATTCTGAAATAGATTTATGGTGATGGTGTAATCATTCAGTAAAGTTACTGTAAATTCCTGAATTGTGCACAAGAAATGATTAATTGTATAATATATAAAATACACCTCAGTAAAGCTGTTTAAAAAAAGAATTAAAAAATCATGCCTGGATGGGGTGCCTGGATGGCTCTGTTGGTTAAGGTTCCGATTCTTGATTTTGGCTCAGATCATGATCTCACGGTTCGTGAGTTGGAGCCACCGTGTCAGGCTCTGTGCTGACAGTGCGGAGCCTGGGTGGGATTCTCACTCTCCTTCTCTCTCTGCCCCCTCCCCTGCTCTTTCTCTCTTTCTCTCTCTTTCTCAAGATAAATAAGTAAACAAAAAAAAATTATGCTGGGAATATTTTCATGTTATATTTCTTTTTCTTCTCTAACACCAGCCTATTCAAGGTGGAAATGTTAAAGTTTTGAAGAAACATCAAACTTGTTGCTCTAATCAACATCCATTACTACCTTGCTACATCATTTATACGTTGACAAGAAGACACCACTATATATTCACCTAAATGAATAACAAAAAGGACAAACCTCCAACAATACCACAATATTGCTATTGAAAATAGGTGGATTGTGTTGTATATAAATTATATTTCTGTAAGAATGATAAAATTGCCTCCCCAAACGTCTTCACATTATCAGTTAGAATTTACAAGAAACTTTTAAAAATAAACAAGAGAAAAAAAAACATATAGATCAAAGGAAAATAGGCAAAAAAAAAAAAATATATATATATATATATATATATATATATATATATAAACAGACTGGTTACAGACAGAAAAAAAATGAATAGTGAACAAGAATATGAAGACATACTTAACATGGATAGAAATCAAAGAAATGTATTTTAAAACAAAAGTGAGATTAAAGTTCACATTGATACGATTGGCAAAATTAACTCAAATATATTATGCAAACATATGGAGTGTTAAAGAAAGTAAAAAAGGTGAAAGGAAGATATGATTATCTTAGGATGGTATAGTGTAATCATTATATAAAGTAATAGCAAATAATTTAGATAAATTATGAATTAATGTAACAGGTATATAATTAGTCCTGAGCTTGGATATTAATCACAATACTGTTTGCATTTGTGAAGAACCAAAGCTAACTGTAAGACTATCACAGGAGGAAAGGAAAAGTGAAATATTCTGATACCTCATTGACTCCATGAACTATGTAAAATTTAAAAGCAGTAACCTATGAACACAGATAAACATGTCACTGTTCAAATCTTGAGAGGCAATAAATTCTTTTTTTTTAATTTTTTTAATGTTTGTATTTATTTTTGAGACAGAGAGAGACAGAGCATGAGCAGGGGAGAGGCAGAGAGAGAGGGAGACACAGAATCCGAAGCAGGCTCCAGGCTCTGAGCTGTCAGCACAGAGCCTGACGCAGGGCTTGAACTCACAGACTGTGAGATCATGACCTGAGCCTCATGACCTGAGCCAAAGCCAGATGCTCACCGACTGAGCCACCCAGGCGCCCCGAATAAATTCATTTATATAAATTATTTATACAATTTATATAGCACAAATTCATTTATATTAATTAAATTACCTGCACATATAAATATTACTTTTTTATATGACTAACTTACCAATTCAATGATATATATTAAACACGTTAGAGCATCAACAATATGATGAGGGGTGGGAAGTAAGAGAGGAGAATGGACCTAGAAAGCAGTAACTATTAATTTTCTATTGCTCTGGTAAAAGTACCACAGTTTAGCAGCTTTAAACAAAGATCTGCTTAGGGTCTCAAAAGGCTGAAATCAAAGTGTCTGTCGGGCGGGCGCACTCCCTGCTGGGGTGCCTAGGATGGAGTCTGTATTTCCTTGTTGACTCTTGGCTGGGGTTGCTTCTCACCTTCTCCAGGCTGCTGCTTGCAGTCCCATTCTTCAACTTGGAAGACAACAACCCTAGGCTTGAGTTTGTCCCAGGCTTTTTTAGGGATCAAGTGATTAGATTGGGCCACTTTGACAATTCAAGACAATCTCCCTGTTTCAAGGTCAAGAACTTTAATTCCAACCATGGAGTTGTTTCACAGCATACCTAGACTAGTGTTTTACTGAATGACCAGAGGACAGGGATTTGGGGGACACCTTTAGAATTCTGCCTATCACTGTAACCAATGAAATAAATAAATTAGACAGGATGCTTGTAGGAACCATTGCTGAGAATGCACCGTGGTTCAAAATTAAAACAAACAAACAAACAAACAAACTAAAACTGTTCACATTTTATCTGGGTGTCTTATAAATTTTAAGGATAATTTTCATATTATAAGTAAAATATATTTTAAATATGTAAAATTTTAAATGAAATTTGGAAAATATAGAAAAATACAAGAATAGAATGTAAAAACTACAAGAATAGAATGTAAAATCTCCTATAATCCCATTCAGAAATCATACACTTATCCCAGTGAATCTACTGGCCTATCTCTTACCTCTTTCTCTCATAGTCTCTCTGTTTCCTCTTCACGCTTTATCATCAGTCTCACTCTTTTTCGCTTGCTCTCGCTTTTTATTCTCCATCAGTATACAGATGGAGATATACACAGTTTGGTTTCCTGAGTTTTCAGCATATCAGAAACACTTCTCATGATGTTAGCTATTCCTTTATCTTTTTTAGGAAGCACATAGCATTCCGTTGTATGACCAGACAACAAATTTTTAATAATCATGATTTAGCATTTTTGTGTTTTCCATTGTTTTTGTAACTCCGCCAAAGAAAAGCCTTTCATACATATTAAAAAAATTAAAAAATATATTCCCTAGAATTATTTTTCATTTCACACTTCACGAACAACCCTGGATATCCCCCTGCCCCCCATTATTGCTTACCTAATACAGGTAAAAACAGTATCTCTTTTATTTTAATGGTAATTTTTTATTTATTCATTGCAATGTTTTACATGTTCAAAATCCTTTTTTCAATTGTTGCTTTTTCATATTTTATGTTTTTTTTTTTTAACATGGGAAGTTTCTTTAGATATTTAGTGGAGTAATACCTTAGATTAGTGGATAGATACAAAGCTTCTCTTAATTTATAAATCAAATTAATTATATATGAAATGATTTTTGTTTTTGCCTGGAGTTTTCAAAAGTTTGTAATGCTACCTAATTCCCACAATATAAAAACTTAGTATCTGTTCTCAAAATGCATGCAGACATTTGTTAGTTTTATTTTTTATACTTTGGACACGTTATAATATACAAATGTACTATTTTGTCAAATAAAAATTATGAGATAAGTAGCATTTAAGAAACTATCTGCATCATAAACTAATTTAATATCTAACCAATAAAGTTTTAATACTTCAAAGAAACAACAATCAGAGATAAAGTATTGGGATTTTGTTGTTGTTGCTTTGCTTTTTAAAGTTTGTTTATTTTTGAGAGAGAGAGAGAGAGCAGGGGAGAGTCAGAGAAAGAAGAGATATACACAATTTGGTCTCCTGAAAGAAGGAGAGATAGAATCCCAGGAAGGCTCTTCACTGTCAGTGGGGAGCCTTATGTGGGGCTGGAACTCAAAAACCATGATATCATGACCTAGGAGGAAACCAAGAGTTCCATGCTTAACTCCCTAATTGACTGAGCCACCCAGGCGCCTCCCAGAGATAAAGTATTGTAATGATAAGACATAAGCACTGGAATCTGTCAGGTCTGAGTCGATTGTTCTTGCATCATTTCCTCTTAGAAACAAGTTATCCTCCCTTAGGCCTTAGTTACCTTATCTAAAAAAGAAGTGATGTTCCATTATCCAATTGTTTAAATGAGCTACATATGTGAGTGAATGATACAAAAAGGAAATGAAATTATGTGGGTGCATGATACATAAAGGAAATGAAATAGTTTTCTTTATACATATACATTCATGATAGATAGATAGATAGATGATATGTATTGTCTAAGTTCACTTACATTTCTTTCATTCAAACAAAAGCTACAGCAAAAAAAAAAAAAAAAAAAAAAAAAAAACTGGGATGTGACTATGTAAGACTATCAAGGCGACAAAGACAACACTAATCAGCATATCCTACCCTGGAATGCAGTACTCTCCAAAATATTTGGAAAACACATTAGGGGCAACCTGCCTGACTTTTCAATGAGCACAAAAGGCCCTTTAACCTCTGCAGGTTTCCTCTTCACACATACTGAAAATGCTAGTGTATTTTTGGTCACTTCATATGTAACATGTGTCTTTATGCTCTGCTGTATCCCGAGCTGTATCCTGTGGGATCATCCCATTCCGGAGCAAAGAGCGCCATGATTCTAATCTGTGTGTATTTACTAACCCTCCCCATGGGTTTGCATATGTCGGATACTATGGTGTTTTAGATACTGAGTGTATGGAAGCGGGAACGCAAACAAAATATTGCTATTCATCAGGTTTGTTTGTGAAATTACTCAGATATAAAATAAATTACTGGACTGTGGAGGAAAAATGTAGTAGGGGGAAAAATAAAATATAGTACAGGTATGTATTTTGCCTGGAACTGGGGTCATGGCTTGGTATGTAATACAGTAAGTAAATAGTCTTTAAATTAAATTTTATTTAATTTTATTAGTTTTTGAAATTTGTTTATAAATAAAATTTTTCCAGGAATGTTTCCCACTTGTGCTCATTCCCTAACATCATTTTTCTAATATTTGTATAGCCTTTTTATTATGTTTTTAAAACAATATACATTACAACATTAATAAGTTGATATACCATTGCCTACACATACATTATGGAATTATATTGATATATTGCCAAAAATGCCTTTATATCCATGTATATTCTGTTCATATTTACATATTGAAAACTCTTTTAGTATAAATCTTTTTCAACATGAATTTTCTTGTTAGAGTCTTCCCAGAGTAAGATATTTTAATCCTGTAAAATTGGTATTTTACATAAAGGTATCCTTCTGATAAAGCCATAGTTCTAGGTTATAACATCCCATCTTTGATGTAACTTTAAAGAAGAGATCATGCTGTGAAAAAATAAAATCCTTGAAGATGCTTCATTAATTTGTTCCTTTGAGGTCATTTATATTTGCAGTTTATACAATGGGGTTATCTTTTAAGCAGAAAGTTTGATAACACCTTCTGCCAGAGTGACCTAATTCAAATCTGGAAGGCAGTTTTCTTTTAAAATGCCAAATGAGCCTTTAACCTTGACCCAGGACAGCAGCCCATTATTTTAAGTCTGACTGTTAGAGCCCCTGCACAGTATTAACTTCATGTTGTGACAGGCTTTTATGCTGCTTTAGTGAGAATGGATAATATGTTAACACAAATCTTAAGTAAAAAGAAAAACCATAGATTTGGTATTACATACCTTACTTTATAAATATTTATAAATATTTTATAAACATCAGTCACCTGTGAATTGTGGAAAATTACATTGCCTATCTTAGAGAGTAATTGGTGAGATTAATGAAAAAATATCTAAGAAGTATCTAGAAGAAAAAGAGTGTCCCCAAAACAATTTACTTGTTTAAATATTAACTTTTATATTTATGTTAATGAATTATGGGAATAAGGCAGAATAGGTGTTACTGATCCCTCTCATATCATAGGTCTTAACTTATGATTATGATTAGGACCTATGATCCTAATATCATTTTTCATATGATGTATTAATTCACAATAACCCTGTAGAATAAGTATTTGACCTGTTTTACAAATTAATAAACAATAATGACTTAGTCCTGATAAACAAACAACAGTAAGTAATAATGATGTTGGTCACCTGCCCTAGAACGTTGCAGGGTTACCGCGTCTTGAAAGCTATGCATAATAATATTGAAAAGTTCTTTATATTTGGGTCTTCTGAAAACAAACACAAATTAATTAGCAATCAAAGACTTCAAAAGCAGAATGAGAACCCTAAAATTATACCTTTGATTTTACCTCGCCAAACCAATTGCAAATCATAACCAGTGATTTTCAAAACAAAGCATCAGGCAGTCAAAAAATTATAATGAGGAAAATTCTAATTAATTTAGCTTTACTGGGATATGCCAATTGTATAACATATACCATAGATATCATCCCTAATGGCTTCTGAATTAGATCATAAAATCAGATCAACAATATTCCATGTAAAGGTAAAAAATTCTCACATAAATTTGATCATGTTTATTGGAAAAAAGTTTCTTTTTTTTTAAGTTTTATTTATTTTTGAAAGAAAGAGGCAGAATGCGAGCAGGGGAGATTCAGAGAGAGAGAGGAAGACATAGAATATGAAACAGACTCAAGACTCCCAGCTGTCAGTATAGAGCCCAACACAGGGCTCGAACTCACAAGCTGTGAGATCATGACCAGAGCTGAAGTCCAACACTTAACCAGACTGAGCCACCCAGGCACCCCTTGGAAAATATTTTCTAATTAGACTTTACATTTGAATTTCAAATTTAATAATATTACATAAAAAGATAAATTGTCAGGACAAACGATAATTTCACCAAATTACAAAGTCATATGCAATAACATAATTTATTCCTATCTCATTATTTCTTAATCTGTTAGCTTTTTCTGCCTCTAACTCAAGGTGGCTCTTTACCACACTATCATGAAAAACAAAACAAATGAAAAACTTGACTTGCAAAAAGGAAAAAATAAATGTTCCATTGCTTACTACTTAACCAATAGCTGAGAAAAAAAATTAATTTATGAGGGAGCACATTTGGTGGTGTTAAATTTTCTCACCTTTGGTAATTCTATTCCACTCTACTCAATTAATTTGGTTTTGAAATCTTTTTAAACGTGTATTTATTAACATCCTTCCTGTGAATATTTCACCCTGGAATAGGAAATGTAACCAAGTAACAGACTATGTATCAGAATGACTTAGCAAATACACATAGTTCATAAGTATCTCATAATAAAAAAAAAAGCCAAAAGAACATCTATCTAGATATTCAGGTATAACATATATTGTTTTGAATACATGCATTTGGGATAATATCTTATTTTATTTTTAAATGTTTGTTTTTGACAGAGAGAGAGAGAAAGAGAGAGAAAGGGAGAGAGAACAAGCAGAGGAGGGGCAGAGAGATAGGGAGACAGCGGGTTCAAAGCAGGCTCCCGCCTGCAGCAGCAAGCGTGATGTGGGCTTGAACTCACAAAGCGTGGGATCATTACCTGAGCTGAAGTCAGATACTTAATGCACCGAGACACCCAGGAGCCCAGAGATAATATGTTAGTGGTTATTGAGCTCTGGGCATTGAAATCTTTGTTTTCATCTATAAAATTCAGTTTGTATTCAAGATAAATCACTTGCATCAGAGGTAATTGATCTATCCCCACCCTTTCCTTCACAGTGTTTCTTAGATGTACAAGTGTCAAAAGGAAACATAACACACATTTCTGATGGATGTGATTAATGAGAGGGATCAAAGAGGGGAAAAACTTTTTCCGATGGACAAGAACATGGGTTGTTTTGTAGCCATAAGGTGGTGGTGATGGAGTTGGCACAAAATGGTGAACACATGATCCAGGAGTACCCATTAACAACACATTGGTCATCAGTTGTAACCAACCAAATAATGCAAATACTTTGACATTGTGCCAAAATGGAGACAAGTGATGACAGGCAGTCCGTATCACTTCCAATACTGATTAATAAAAGCAGATGGAACAAATAGATCTGCTTTCTCTACTAAATATTCAATAATGAGTGAATAATTAGAAGCATCTATATAGATGGTAATGCAGAAATGTCATTAATCTGTCTCCTCCAATAAAAATACCTTTGTTTCTTCCAACCCTGATACACTTTCTTACTATGGGAATTATTTTATGATGATATTCATGGGAGGTTATATTGATTAGTATATTGATTAGTATATTCGCTTTTTAAATGCTTCCTTTTAATTTTATTTTCTGGTGCTTTTAAAACCATTAAGCTCTGTGTTTGTATGTATATTTGTGCATGCGTGTTTTCACAGATATGTAACTCGATAATCCTGCCTAGGACTCAAATAACACAAAGTAGCTAGGACCTGCTAGAACTTGTATCTACAGTGTCATGTTTCTATGCATTTGAAGTCATTATTTTCTATTGATAAGCCCCCTAAGCATATTCTTGCATTCAGAGCCCTCCAGAATAATCATGCTTTCTACTTACATGGTATCACATTTTTTTCCTGTATTTTACAGCTTGATTTCTTTCCCTATATTCTTTAATTATCTCATATGTTTGCTGAATAGTTGGCCTCCAGGAGATGGGTCAAAGTCAAATGACTTTTGGAATAGACTCACAATGACATAAGTCTTCCCACATTGATGCCAACCAGATTAGTTCTGTATCATTAATTATGATATTTACAAGCTCATTGTGATAGATTCTGGTTACAAATTATTTTATAATTCTCACTGAGAGATGAAGTCTAATTTCCTCACCCATTACCCTATGCTGGCCTTAGTAACTTGCTTGACCAATCATGTGGTAAAAGTCAATTCCAGGCCTTCTGAGTGTAAATCACACAAAACCGGAAACTACCATCCAGACTCCTAAAAAGATTCAATTTACAAGCCAAGAACAATCATGTAAGTTCAACTAACTTGATGGAGAGACTACCTAGAGAGGTCCTGAGGTGTCACAGACAGGGAGAGGGACCTAGCTGAGTCTCGATTTCTGGGTAACTCTGCTCGGTAGTTGAGGAAAGTTGTTTTAGAGCCCAGAGGTCATCTTTAATTGAAGTGTCTCCTAGCAAAGTCCTACCTGAATTATTTGCCCACAAATACATGATATACAATAAAATGTTTTTAAGTTTTACAACAGTTGCTTATACAACTATCTGTGAACAAAATGGTCATAATACCCATTCTATAGTTGCTGAAGGCTAAGTCTTTTCCAGTATTCAAATCTCTATGCTCTCAAATATTTGAACATTTATCTTTGTATAGTCTTGATTCCTTAAAATTTAAATATTTGACTTATTTTTCTAGTTTCTTAGAGCCCACATTCCATCTTGTCAACCACACACATTCTGTCAAATAACTTGAACATATCATCGGGGGACTGAACCAGGTTCAAACATAGATGTGTTCTTGGAACTGATCTAGTATTTTTATTTCTTTATGTCTTAAGGAATTTCATTCCTAATGACAAGTACTACCCATAGAGTGATGGAAGACTGTTGATAATTTTGAGGATATAGATGTCCACTTATATATATTCATTTATTATATTTTTTCAGAATACTTATTGTATATTACTGGAAACAAAAGCCTGAGTTTTGCCCTGTGGTTTCAGACTCCTGTTTTCTTTTACCTTGTAAGATTCTCATGTGTGTTTGTGTGTGTGTGTGTGAGTGTGTGTGTATTCATACTTGTACTTATGCACAATTCACACATACTCCTCAAAGATACAGGTGATCCAAATTGTACGTGTGAAATTCTGTGGAGGAGAAGTGAGAAATAATCTGATGGTTAATTTCAAGTGTCAATTTGACTGGCAGTGGGTGCCTAGATTAAACATTATTTCTGGGTGTGTCTGTGAAGATGTTGCCAGATGGGATTAGCATCTGAATCAGTGGATTCCATAAAGTAGATGACTCTCCCCTGTGTGGGTGGAAACCATTCAATCCATTGATGACCTGAATAGAACAAAAGGGAGTAGAAGAAGGAAATTACTCTCTTTGTTTCTTGGCTGCCTATTGATCTGGGACATCAGTTTCCTGCTCATATACTAGGATTTTTAAAAATAAAGTTTATTTATTTCTTTTGAGGAGAGAGAGAGTGAGTGGGGAGGGGCAGAGAGAGAGAGAGAGAGAGAGTGAGAGAGAGAGAGAATCCCAAGCAGGCTCCTCATTGATCCAGACTCAGGGATTGAACTCACAAACCATGAGATCATGACCTGAGCCAGAATCAAGAGTTGGACTCTTAACCAATTGAGCCACCCAGGTGCCCCATCCTGTACTAGGATTTATATCTTCAGCTCTCCTGGTTCTCAGGCCTTTGAACTCAGACTAGAATTACACCACTGGTTTCCTGGGTGTCTAACTTGGAGAAATTAGATCATGGGACTTCAATGCTTCCATAATCATATGACATCATGTGCCTCCATATATATGGAAACTTATCTAATTCATATATATATATACATATATATATACATATATATAAATAAATATATATATACATATATATGTATATATGTATATGTGTATGTATATGTATATGTATATATATGTATATGTATATATGTATACATATGTATATATATGTATATATATATATATACATATATATATATATCTCCTACTGGTTCTGTTTCTCTGCAGAACACTGACTCATGAAAAAAGCTCCAAATTTAAGGAACAGGAAAGGTAGTGCACACATTTGAGAATAAAATGAGAATAAAAACACAAGATGAAGGTATTAATTCGAGATCACCATAAAAAAGGAAATATCCAAAATTTCTGTAATCTATCAAGATTCACACTCAGACACAAACACACACACACACACACACACACACACACACACACACACACGTGTCATAGAACACTAAAAACAGAAACAAGTGAATATTGCTGGATGTGGTAAGCTATAACAGAAAGAGCAGAAGCTAAGGAGTCAGATGAAATTTACTAATCTCTGGGCGCCTGGGTGGCTCAGTTGGTTAACCATCAGATTTCTGATGACTCAGATTATAGGTTATTACCCCGGGTCATGGGATCAAACCCCCTTCCATTCACTGAGCAATGGAGCCCGCTTCAGATTCTCTCTCTTCCTCTGTCCCTTCCCTGCCCTCCCCATCTCTCTCTCCCTAAAATAAAATTTAAAAGTAATAATTAAAAAAAAAGACGTATACTAGGTTAAAGGCTTGTTACCTTTTATTGTCTTCTTCCTTGTCTTGGAAATATAATATTTATAGCAAGTTTATTGAATTTTGAAAAGGATTAAATATTCGTATAATGTCCCTTTGATTTAAATTAATTAAATCTGAATTGATTAGTGATTCCTACCATGTGCCTGGCATAAGAAATAGCGGAGGACCAGATAGTCATGTTTCCTGCCTCAGAACAGTGTATAATCCATGCTTATGAGTCATATAAGAATTAATGCCGGTTTATTTCCAGTCTTAAATCTTTATAAGTATTTTATTCAGAAAAAATAAGTTATGCAATTAATTAATTAAATATCATTTTTCTCTGAAAGTATAGAGGGCAGGGTTTTACCTATTTTACAAAGTTGTTAGAAGCCAGTCAGTGTCTCCTACTTACTCTTTCATAAGGGCAGATCTAGGGTATTTACTTATGAGTCAAAATAATTTTTAAAATATTTTAAAATATTCAAAAAGTGTATTTTGTATATGTTCTTATTTAAATTTCAATATAGGCTCTCATGACAAAGGATATCTCCAGGTATCTGAAATTTTTCCCTGCCAGATTTGATTTAGTTTATGTGATTGTGTTTTATGGCTTCCCAATGTGGACTAGAAATCATTTTCAAAGTCAGAGTAACTTATTCTAACTAATTCTGTCATTTATCATCATTTTAAGTCTCTCTTGAGTAAACTGCAATTTGTAACAAATTGTACAATATGGTTTGGGGATGTGTCGTATTGTCTAGTATTGTCTAGAGGAGGTTAAAACACAGGCTGTCAAACTCTTTTCAATTAGGATTTTGTGTAGGATATGAGTTACAGTAAAACCATAAAATAAAATTTTGCAATTGACTTGAGAGAAGAATAAGAATTATTGTGCAGGCAGTTTGCCTAATATGGTCAGGCTTCTATAGTTTCATACCAAAATATAAAACTCACCTGGAAATCTAATGTTTTAAGTTTATTTAACACTATAGAATTCTATCCTGTGTAAAAATAAGAAATAATTTGATACTAGAATCAATCTTTTGATTCAATCAGTTCAAAATGCCCCCCCTAGGTATTTTAAATTATTCTTATCTTGTATGATATATTAGAGTTAATAGGGCATTTTCCTTTCCTATTTTCTTTCACAAATAACAAATATCACATATGTAAGACTGCTGATTTTAGTTGTTTTTCTTAAAGTCTATTTATTTATTTGTTTATTTTGAGAGAGAGGCTGTGTGAGTGGGGGAGGGGCTGGAAGAGGGAGAGAGAGAATCCAAGCAGACTCTGCATTGTCAGCACAGAGCCCGATGCAGGGCTGGAACTCGTGAACTGTGAGATCTTGACGTGACTGGACATCAAGTTGGATGCTTAACTGACGGAGATACCCAGGCATCCCTCTGCTTTTAGTTTTAATGAAGATTGAGGTTTCTGATTAAAATGGAATTGGGGTGCCTGGGTGGCGCAGTCGGTTAAGCGTCCGACTTCAGCCAGGTCACGATCTCGCGGTCTGTGAGTTCGAGTCCCGCGTCAGGCTCTGGGCTGATGGCTCAGAGCCTGGAGCCTGTTTCCGATTCTGTGTCTCCCTCTCTCTCTGCCCCTCCCCCGTTCATGCTCTGTCTCTCTCTGTCCCAAAAATAAATAAACGTTGAAAAAAAAATTTAAAAAATAAATAAATAAATAAAATGGAATAGTGTATGAGTAGAATGTTACTACCTCCAATAGCTGCAAGCAGACGTAGTAAATAGTAAAAGTATCATCTGCTTTTAAACAATAAAGAGCTTTATAAGGATCAGGACCTAGAGACGCTATGGACATAGATACGGGATACTCTTAAAATTGAGTTGAAGGCAATACATCTCCCTAGGGGTATCTCCCAACCGGGGCTTGTGTTAGAGACTCAGAATGAGCAGTGGGTCTCAGTACATTCTTACCGAGGGAGAGAAGAACTTTTGGCAGTCTCACTAAAGGGGAGTGGAAAAACTGAACTTAATGTGCCCAAATAATTGGCTGAATGCTGCTTTGTCCCTGCCTCAAGGATTTGTCAAGCTCTGAAACTGTGCAAAGTAAGACAAAAAATTTAAGCACTAACATAAGTACTAAAGCGAGTTTTTCAAGCCAGAGATTAAAAAAAAGCCATTTTATAATGTAAACATTATCAACCCAACCGTAAGATATGACACTCCTAAGTCGATATAGACCCATTAATGTAGTTTCAAAATACCTTTAGCAAAATTTGACACAGTTAAAAGGAGGTACAGGCAAACCATGATCAGATAGCAATACATTAGCACACCTTTCTCAGTAGCGAAAATAACGAGACAGAAATGTCACTCACTATATTGTAGATCTGACCTGATTATCAAATTGAGCAAATTAATATGTATGTATTCACACTCATACACACACATGCACACACACATGCATACAATGCTTTTATAGTACTATACAGGATAATGAAAGAATTTATATATATATATATATATATATATATATATATATATATATATAAATTGTATTGGGAACACTTACCAAAACATTTATCAAAATCTGTTACACAGGGGGCCATTAAACCTGCAATAAAATATTCCTAGTGTTTTCTCTGACCTCAATGAAATTAAGCTAGTAAACAAAACACAAAATATGCAAAATAAACACTAAACTTCAATAATGTGGTAAGTTAAATTGTGACCTCCCAAAATTCATATATTTTAAGTCCCAAGCTCATAACTTTAGACTGTAACTACATTTGGAGATAAAATCTTCAAAGGGGTGATTAAGTTTAAATGAGGTCACATGAGTGGGTCATAGGGGTATGACTGTTTTTGAAAATAGGGCACTTTAAAAGGCAAATTATTGAAAATGAGGCTAATAGAATGGGGCCTTAATCGAAACTGACTGAGACCTCAAAATATATCAACCAACTGGCACCTTGATTTTGGACTTCCAGCTTCCTGAAGTGTGAGAAAATAATGTTTTTGTTGTTTGACCCACCCAGGCTGTGGCAATTTGTTATGGCAACCCAGGCAAACTAACACAATGAGATTGAAAACCAAGAAGAAATAGTAATAAAATTAAAATAAAAAATTAAAATTAAATGATAATAGTAAAGATATGACATTAAAGATAATAAGATGATGGACATTTAGGCTCTTTCCATAATTTGGCTATTGTTGAAAGTGATGAATGGATAAAGATGTGGTTTACATATACAATGGAATACTACTTGGCAAAGAGAAAGAATGAAATCATGCCATTTGCAGCAACGTGGATGGTACTTAAAGGTATCATGCCAAGTGAAATAAATCAGTCAAAGACAGATGCCATGTTTTCACTCATATGTGGATCCTGAGAACCTTAACAGAAGACCATGGGGTAGGGGAAGGGGGAAAAAAAGTTACAGAGAAGGAGGGAGGTAAACCATAAGAGACTCTTGGATACTGAGAACAAACTGAGGGTTGATTGGGGGTGGGGGAGAGGGGAAGGTGGGTGATGGGCATTGAGGAGGGCACTTGTTGGGATGAGCTCTGGGTGCTGTATGGAAACCAATTTGTCAATAAATTATATTAAAAAGGGATAATAAGATGAAGCTAAAGCAGGTTTTTGAGGGAAATTCATAAGAAAAGTACTTTTATTTAAAAACATAAAACTGAATATCAATAATCTAAGCATTTCAAATAAAAAACCTAGAAAAAGTATAGAAAATCACATGTAATAAACAAAGAAAATAAGAAGCCACGAAGCAGAACAAATGGCTATCTGTCTACCTACATATCTATTTATCCATTTATCTATTATCTATCTATATCTATCTGTCATCTATCACCTATATTACAGATTAAACAACATAAAAGTTCTTTGACCATATTGACACTGATAATACTTTATCAAGACTGATTAAGAGAAAAAATAAGTGAAAAAACTACTAGTTTCAGGAACTAGAAAGCAACTTCTTAATAGATCTAGATCTAAAGAGCATATTAATGGCTTATCTGAAAAATTTTAGGCTAAAACTAAGAATTTAGACAAAATAGACAAATTCTCAAAAATAATACTTAAAATCAATTGAAGTTGAAACGAAAATTGTGTAATCAAATGTTTGTTAAAGAAATGAAACCCATTTTATAAAAACTTACAAAAAGAAAACATTAGTCACAAATGTTACTATACATAGAAAAATAACTAAAAGGTCATATAAACGTTTCAGAAGAAACAAAAATAAAGATACTTTTTAACTATTTTTATGAGGCCAGCATTATCTTGATATACAACACAGACAAGGACATTACATGAAAGGAGATTCACAAACCTATTTGTCTATCATTAGAATAGATCTGAAATCTCAAATATTTGAAAATTTAATTTAGTGATGAGAACATTTGATGTTATAATGAAAACTAAAGATGAGAGCATAAATGTTGGATTGAAAATACTAGATAGTACAGATATCAATTAATTATCTCCAATTGTTATAATGGGCTCAATAAAATCCCAATCAAAATACAACTGAGTATAGAAAGATTCAAGTTCGTTTCAAAACATACAGGGAAATGCAAAGTGCTGCTAACAGCAATGACAGTGTTGAAAAACATAGAAGCAAGAAACTTCCATAGCCAGACATAAAGCTATACTAACTGAGATTTTCCATTAGTAAATATACAGACAAAACAATGGGGCAGAACATAGACCCACTATTATTAGATCTGCTAGTATGTCACTTGAATTAAAACGAGGATAATATTACAACCTCATGAGCAAATTATTTTTTAAATAAATGGCAATGTGACAATTAGATAATCATAGAGAAAAGAGAAATTCTTGAACTCTAGCCCACACTATACAGAAAATAAACTTGGATGGGATATAGACCTAATTATGCAACGTTAGTGATGAAACTTCAGATAAAATGATAGTGTGGTATCTTCACAATCTTGGGGTAGATTGTTTTTTAATGAAACAGAAGATACAATGTACATAGAAATTTCAAATACATTTTTCAGAACACCTGCTGTGGGAGGGGCAGGGGGAGACGGAAAGAGGATCTAAGCGGGCTCCATGGTGATGAGCTTAAACTCATGAACAGAGGGACCATGGCCTGAGCTGAAGTTAGACGCTCAACTGACCGAGCCATCCAGGAGACCCTAGACTGTTTTTTCTCCCAAATTCTATACCTTGATATTTTATTCCCATAGCAGGTGGTTCTGAGAAACATATTTAAAATTTCCATGTAGATTGTTTCTTCTTTGTCTCATTAAAAAATAATCTACCCCAACATAGTGAAGATACCCTACTATCATTTTATCTGAAGTTATATCACTTACATTTTGTAATTAGGTCTACATGCCATACAATTTTATTTTATGTGTACTTTCTATCTCTCAAAAATAAGCACTTAAAAAGAGTCTCATTCTCAGCAACAACAAAAAATTTACAAAGTGAAAAAGCAAACAGTATGGTCCCTAAGCCAGTCACAAAACAGCAAAAACTGTGTTATTCCACTATTTGAGGTACATAGACTAGTCAAATTCATAGAGATAGATAGATGATAGATAATAATAATAATAATAGATGATAGATAGATAGATAGATAGATAGATAAATAGATTGTAGAATGATAAATTTTAGGGGCTGAGGGAGAAAGGCAACTGGGTGATAGTGTTTAATGAGTACACAATTTTAGTTGCAGAAAATGAGACCACGTTGGAGGTGGAGAGGTGAAAATTGCACAACAATGTGAAAGTACTGAACACCATTCAACTGTCCAATTAGAAAGAGTTAAAATGATAAATTGTGTGTTATATATTTTACCTGCAGTAACAAACAACAGAGCAAACAAACACACTAAACACAGGCACACACACACACACGCACACACTGACTCTCATTTGCTCTCTAACTAAAATCCAAACTCCTTTTGACATTCGAAGGAACAACACACCTCTCTAATATAACTTCATAAGTCTCTCTTTCCCTTCCTATTCTCTGTTTCTGATACGTGGGGAGTTCTGTCTCATGGTTTTGTTTCATTGTTTTCTCTTCCTCAAGCCTATTTTGGGGGTGGGGGGGAGGGTTTCTTTATTTGCCCCATTCTCAATCTTTAGTGCCAGCTAAAATACCATTTATAGAGACACCACCCTGATAAACCCCCTCTCCTACTTCCACAAACACACACCATTCTCCCACTTCGCATTAAAAAAACGCACATGCAAACAAAACAAAACAAAATAAAACACAAAGAAACAAACAAAACCACAGCGCGTTAGGTATTGCCTAGCATTTTTTTCTTTACAGTGTTTACCACAATGCAAACTGGTATTCATTTCCTTTTTACTGATTTTTTTTTCTTCTGTAATCTGAATAATACCACTAAGCCTTGGAATCTTATTTATCGCCTTTAATACAATATCTTTACACTTAAAAAGAGACTGCTAAAGCATATTTCAGAAACTATATATTGCATAAATGGCATTATTTGCCATAGGTTTTTATTATGTATCAAACCCATACTTGTTTGTTTTGGAAACAAACATATTCATTTCTTTGTTTCTGAAACTGAATAATATCTAATATGTTTCTGTGTTTTAGCTCTTTGTTTTTAACGGACAGACTTTTAGTTATATATTTTTAACAAAAGTTTGATTTAATCAGCATTAATCTATCAATATGAATGAGATCTTAAAATTAATGCTAGCTTATATATTATATGCATATACATATATAATATATATACATATATTATTTTTAATATATTTTTAATATTTTTAGTATTTTTTTTTAGAGAAAGAGACAGAACGTGAGCAGGTGAGGGGCAGAGAGAGAGAGGGAGACACAGAATCTGAAGTGGGCTCCAAGCTCTGAGCTGTTAACATAGAGCCCAATGCTGGGCCCGAACTCACCAGTGGTGAGATCGTGAGCTGAGCTGAAGTGGGGCACCCAACCTCCTGAGCCACCCAGGCACCCCTATATAGTTTTAAATGTTTATTTGTTTTGAGAGAGAGAAAGAGAGTGTTTGCCCACACATGTGGGGGAGGGTCAGTGAGAGAGGAAGAGAGAGAATCCTCATCAGGCTCCACACCATCAGTGCAGAACCCGATGCGGGGCTTGAACTCACGAATCATGAGATCATGACGAGATGGAATCGAGAATTGATCGCTTAATCAACTAACCACCCAGGTACCCCAATGCTAGATTATATTTTAAAGACAACCAGACTTAAAGTTCATATCTCTATCATTCCAATCTATAAAAGGTACTGGATACTCAGAATATATACTATATATATTACTATATACTATACTATACTATACTATACTATACTATATACTATATATACTATATATACTATATATACTATATATATATACAGAATATATGCCATATATATTATATACTATATATGTATATATCTTATTTTATTTAGTGTATATTTTTTTAAATCATATGAAAATTGATTTCCTCTGATCTTATATGTATACATACAATCTCCATAAGACTACTTTTCAGGAAGAAAAAACGTGAATGTCTTTTCAGAAAGGAAAAGTACTAAGAAATCACATTTTATGTTTGTCTTTTGAAATGGAACTGATTTGGCAATTTTTATATCAAGAATGGGGTCACAAACTCATCTGCCTTCAGACGTCATGTATATTTCTTCAATCTATGCATGTAATACACCAAATCATGACAACAGTAGTGATCTAATTGTAGAGAACTGAAGAGTACACAATTTACTGAAATTATTTCTGTTTATTATGAATATTCTGCTAAGTAAAACATGTCTTGGGTGCCTGGGTGGTTCAGTCGGTTCAGCTTGGGTCATGATCTCACGGTTCGTGAGTTCGAGCCCTGTGTCGGGCTCTGTGCTGACAGCTCAGAGCCTGGGGCCTGCTTCAGATTCTGTGTCTCCCGCTCTCTCTGACCCTCCCTGCTCACATTCTGTCTATCTGTCTGAGAAATAAATAACCCTTTTTTAAAACGTTAAAAAAATGCCGATAATGTCTTCTATTACATCTTTACACCTATATGTATATATAGATTAACAGAAAAATTAACAAATTTTAGTATATAACTGCCACATGGTGAATGTGCTACATAGCCTGTCATATAGTGAATTGTAGGTACCAACCATTATTATGAATTGCAGAACTCATATTGGAAGAGTAAATACTCTTAAAACTTTGTTTTAAGCATATCTTAACAAAACTTTAGCTCATAATATATAAAGGCAGTACTAAACATAAAGTTTTCTTATACCTGAAATTTTGATAAGATGTTGCCCACGTTGATATTAATTTTCCAAAATAATAACTACTTGGATATCAAATATAAGAATAAAAATAGTTGCAGTAACTTATTTTACTATCCTCAAACAGCATTTAGATACTACAACATGTTGTCATTCTTGAGACATGCTGGTAAATGAAAGCTATCTTATGAATGAGTATTTTCATGGATCAATCTTCCAAATTTAAAATGATTGCTAAATTATTTAACTGACAAGTAGGCCATTTGTTTATCTTGGAAAGTAGTTCATTTTTCTTTAATGCTTCTCGATTCATTTTTGTTCTAAAAATATTTCAAGAAAAATCAAATTTTGCCTCTTTATTCTGTCAAATTACTGAAATTTATCCAAGTTCCAGCTGCTTGTAATCAATCAAACTCCATTAAATGCTAAAAATAACACTTTAATACTGCTTATTTTCTCTCATAGATATTTGCTATAATAATGTCACTTTAAGAAAATATCTTCTAATTTTCCTTCTTATAAAAAATCTCTTCATAATTCCTTTTTATTGATCTATGTGAGATTCATAAAGCAGCTGCCTATCATATTTGGCAGACCAAATGAAGGTTTATTTTTATTTTTTAAATGTTTATTTATTTATTTTTGAAAGATAGAGAGAGTGCAAGCAGGGGAGAGATGTGGAGGGGTGGGGGGGGCGTGGGAGGGGTGGGAGGGGTCGGAGGGGAGTGTAGTCAAGCAAGCTCTTCACTGTCAGCGTGGAGCCCCACATAGGGCTCATTAACCTTGAGATCATGACCTGATCTGAAATCAAGAGTCAGGCACTTAACCAACTGAGCCACACAAGTGCCCCCAGATGAATGTTTAAATATCTCTTATACTGATATATTAATGGTTCAAAACATGATAAAGATTTATTGAGATTCTAATGAGTACTTTGATTTTTAAAGAAAATACTGCAAGTCCATAACTAACAAGACATGTGTATATCTATGTCTTGAGTTCTAATATATATATATATATATATATATATATATATATACACACATATATAATTAAAATAAATATATATCTAAAATATATATGTATTTATTTATATATATAAATATTTATTATATATAATATATATAATATTTAACAAATAGCATAGTATAACAATGGCTCCTATCCGAAATGCATTACTTACCAAATATTAAGATATGTTTAAAATTAAGTATAGTACAGGAAAATATGTAGTAAAAGAGCTCTTTAATATATTATATTATATTTATATACCTATACATCAAGATTAACAAAAAAAACAGGACACACACACACATATAAAGTAAAATAAGTTTATAATATATTGTTTACATAGATATAGCTAGACAGATCTAGATTAACAGAAAAAGTTACATTATGAGAAGTCACAGTTGTTATTTGATAATTTAGATATTTAGTCTATTAATCAGGTAAAAGTCTGAAAACTACACAAAGCCAATAGATATGGTCTGGAGAAGAGACGTGGTGAAGACAAATTATGGAGAGGGCATTTGGCTTCTATAGGGATTTGAATCTCTGTGGGGCTATCACTACCCTCTTTGCTTCATACCTATTGAAACACATTTAGGAAATCACCAAGAACTTGAAGTACCTATACATTGCCATTTGGAGAACACCATGGAATGATGCCTGACTCATGCCCAAGACAATCATAGGAGTAGCTGCTTTGGGTGGGTCTGCACATTCAGAGGATGTGGGGCACAGATAATGGGTCGTGAGAGGTAGAGACTCAGCTCAGACATTTTAAGAGGAGTCCAAGAGAACCACAAGGAAACGCAAGGAGACTTCAAGAGAGAGGGTCTATGTGGAGAGGATAATAGTGATGCTGGGGACAGGTGAAATATTCCTTGATTTCATCACAGACATTGGGAACACAGGAGACTCTGAGAAGCATCTCCTTGAGTCCATGAGAGAGGATAAATTTGGGGCATCTGCCAGTGCAGAGTATGAAGCAGATTACACAATCTCCCATTACACACTGGGAAAGAATGTCCCTTCAACCCTTTCTTAACCTTTAACACTGGCTATGTGCCAACATAATGTATGGTTTTTTACTCACCTTAAATGACAAGTCCTAATCTTGATTTAGGAAATAAAAGTTCCAGTCAAAATTAGTAACTCATATTTCAATCTCTACTCAAAAATAAGAATTATTTCCCTCTCGATTGCTTACCAGTCCTCCATGTCTCCTGCTATCAAGATTTGGGCTGGAGCCACAATAATGTCACTGTCTGTACTTGGTTGCTTAGCTCATTGGGATGGGAGACAACTTCATATCCCCACTGTGACAGACAGAATAATCACCGTCCCAAAATGCCCACATCCTAATCTTCAGGAACCTGTTAACTGGTTACGTTCTGTGGAAAATGGCCTTTGGAGATGTGATTAAGTTGAGGATCTTGAGATGGTAAGATTTTCCTGGATTAGTATGTAGTCACAAGGGTCCTTGTAAGAGGAAGATGGGAGGGTTAGAGTCAAAGAGGAGATGCGACAATGGAAGCACAGGTGACTGCCAAATAGGTAGATATAGATATTGCTATGTATGCACTTACAGAAAGAGAGAGAGAGAATAGATAGAGGTCAGGCTTTGAAAATGCTGCGTTGTTTGAAGTGGAGTAAAGGGACATAAGCCAAGAAATCAGGTGGCCTCTAGATGTTGACAAGGCATGGAAACGGATTCTCCCCTAGAACCTCCAGAGGGAATGCAGTTCTGCTGACCCACTTTACACTTTTGACGTCCAGAACTGTAATATGATCATCGTGTGCTGTTTTAAGCCCCTAAATTTGTGGTAATTTATTATAGCATCACTGGGAAACTAATAGATCCGCCCACCAAATTTTAGAGTTTCAGTGTATGGTTAAGTGATAAGGGCAGAAATGAAGCCTGGAGCTAAGAGGGACACCGTCTGGTAGGGCCAACTCTAAATAGCTCTTTCCAGGCTTTCTAAATGTGAAGTGTCCTTGGATCAGTGTCCTGAGCTACAAAAACTCTAATTTTAGTCTAAATTCCAGCACACTTTCATCCATCTTCCAGTACAAATGTAAGGAACGTATCGTGAATATTTAGAGACTTGCATAGCTGCCAGAAACTTGTTTCAAAAGACGCAGAAATTGAGCCAGAATCACAGAAGCCTTGTTGGTTTTGAGTCCAAATGGCCTCAGAGGTTATTTTCTTTAGATTGTTCATTTGGCACTCCAGCTTCTGGTAGTCAGGTGGCTGCCATTGCTGTAACATTTTCTAAAACAACCGGAGACATGTTGGCCCGGCTCCGATACAAATGTCTCTTCCCCTTGGGAGAGAATGGCATCTTCTAAAATAACTTTCATCTTCTGCTTATGGTGACGCAGCACTTTTGTATGAATCCTCCTTCCTTGGGCCAGTGACCATGCTAACACCTGTACAGGCATGTCCTATTATATAGTTTTATTTGGGACGGTCTGGACTCTCCTCTCCTGAAATAAGTTTTTTCTGGACAGTCCATTTTGTTTTGTCTTGCTTGAGACTATACAGAGTGTGATACAAGCATGTTACATTATCATTCTTGTCTGCCTCTTCTAAGGATTCTCTTAGTACTCATAGAAGATTATAACATCATCCCTAGAGCATCGCTGGCTGCATTCATAAACTCTTACCTTCCTTTTGCTGGACATGCAGTTTGCAAACATTCTGAAGTTACCCCTCGAAAGTGACCTCGTCACCGTCCGTTGGAATTCAGCAAATGGACAGTGTGCTTTGGAATCCCACACTCCTCCCTGCAAACCATTTTCGACAGCGCCATCACCATCTGTCAAAATAAACTGACTGCAATTCCAAGAGTTTTAATGGGCTCATTATGCAGACCCTCCCTAGCCTGAAATTTTAGCAAGCCCAGATGCAGGCCCTATATTGAATGGGTACAAATCACAGTTTACAAACTACGGGAGATGAGATGTAGTGCATTATTTTCATTTTTATTTTTTTTCTGTTAGTCCATTTAATCTTGGCTCGAAAGCAAACACGACTCCAGCTGACAGTGAATTCAAACTCTGTCATTCTAGGGGCCGTCTCTGGGCTGAGTTTTGTTAATAAATCAAAATATTATATGGACACAATTACTTCCCTGAACAGAGCTCTTCCTCCTTCTAAGAGTTGTGGTTTTGTATTACAGCATAATGGTTTTATAAAAGGCTAATATCCGAAGCCTGTAATTATTCTAAACCTCTGTTGCTAAACCTTTCATCTTTAGTTCAGTGAATTTGTTCCAGATGAGGGAAGGCCATATATATCAACATGCTTTATACATTGTGGCACTTGAGATTTTGTTTGAAGTTACCTATTTTAGACGACAAAATTAATTTCATACGTGAATAAAGTGAGGCCATACTATTACGATTTTATGCGTCTATTGAATCCACAAAATCTCCTTTCACTCCCCATAGGTATCATATGAACTAAAATTTAGCCACGAGAATATGCAATGCTATGTTCATCTCTGTTCCCCACTGGAAAATGTTTCCCAGGCTTCCTCATCTCTGTCTCTACTTGTGACACCTGTGCACATTTTTTAGGCTAATGAACAAAATTTAAAAACACACTGAATTTGAAGTATATGGAAAAGCCCGTCCTTATCACTTTACCTTTTCCTTCTCTCTTACCTTCTGGTGATTCTACCCCCGCCCCAAATCAGTTCTTGTATTAGGCTCTGCTTCCTGGGGACTGAGATGAAGACACAGGGGTTTGGTATCAATATTTCAACTTGTTGCATTTTACAAAAATATTTACCATTCCAAGGCATGTAATCTTAATGCCAAAAATTTCATTAGGTTATTAGCTCCCACTGTGAAAACTACAAGATTTCAAAGTGTGTCCATTCGAAAAAAATCTCTCCCCAGTATCATTGGATGTGGCTGTGGGGGAGGAGAGGGTTGCTTAGAATATGTTTACTCTGCTGCTCACCCAGTGTCAGAAGGGCACTGTGCTTTTCTATTACTGCCGTGCAACTGAGCCCTTAACACTCTGTTAACATAAGAGATGTTACTGCTTTGATCCATGCATACATGGGAAAAATGTCCTACTCCAAAAATGGCTTCTCTAATTTCTCCCTCCACCCACTATGTAAAACTATTCTATGAATTAGCATTAGGTTCATTCAACAGAAACTCCAAATGATATGGCCTTAACAAGATTAAAGTGCCCTTCTCTTTTATATTTACAAAGGAAATCTAGTCCAGTTTTGCTAAGGACAGTTGAGACAAGTCATCTGAAAACAAGGACCCTTCTATCTCAATGTTCTACAGCTTTCATTCTTAGCAATAAGTTTTCCATCTCATAGTCCAGAATGGCTGCTTGAGTTCCAGCCATCAGAGAACATTCCAACCAACAGGAAAGAAATGAAGATATAATGTGTTTAATTCTACCGTAAATATTCACTTCCCTTGAACTCGCTATGTGACCGGTCCTGGACTCTGTATCTTTTATGGGAAGTCGATTATCTAAAATTTCAGACCTGGTCGGAGAAAAGAGTAGCAAGTTCCGGACACTCACACCAGAATCTAAGTCTCATTATTCCATCTTTGACTAGAATTGCATTCCCTATACCTGGTCTGGTACAGAAAAAGAGTAGTTGGAGGTGAGTGGCAGGATGGAGAGGTACAAATAAAAGAAATTAAAAAAAAAAAACTTTCTCAGCAAATATTGCTTAGGGCAAATATTTTATTTTACACTGGAACCAGATATTTTGGAAAAGTTCAGATATCGGTATAATAGCTTTACAGCTGTAATGTGTCATTGACCCACTTTAACCTCAGGATGTTCACGTTATTCAGGCAAGGGCTTCCCAGACTTGTGAAGAATGGGGTACATTGTCAGCTTAGATGATTGATTTATTGATTTACTTCTTACCACATATATTTCCTCATATATGTAACTTTATTGGGGTGCTGCTGAGTTAGTATAACTTAAGTCAGGCCAGGTTGGTAAGCTTTCGAAAACCTAAAGATAAAAACTCATCCAGCTCTAAATGTAATTGGTAATGTAAATGTAAATGTAAAATGTAATTTCTTGGTACTTAACGAGGGGTGCATTCGTTTTTTATTGCTCGTGTGCCTGCCTGAACTCCAGCTCCCAGAAAATTGTTTTCAATGGCACAATGATAAACCTTAGGCATTTTCCATGTTGAGAAACTCTAAAGGAAATTCTAAGCCCTTGAAGTTAACAACGGTGCAAAAGTTATGAGAACTGGTCCCTGACCAGAGCTACCGAGTGAACCTGAACTGAAAAAAGAGCAGAGATGTCTATGGGGTAAGCATTCATGGTGCTGAGGAATCACTGGGACGTCCAGGTATTGAAAAAATGTGTTTGAGGAGGAAAGTAATGCAGGGACTTAACTTCTGTGCACTCATTTTGCAATTATCTTTGCAGCATCCAACTCACACATAAAAGAATTTTTCTTTTCCATAGAAAGCTGTAAATTAAAAGACGGGAGTGTGTTCTAAACGGTCTTCTAGGAAACAGACTTCCTGTGATAACCTGGGTTTTGCATAGTTAGTTATGACAAATACTTTCCATAACATCAAGGCTTTAAAAATTCTCCTGTTGCCTTTATTGGGAAAAATAAAGCTGGCCTCAATATGCATGCTCGCGTACAATAATATGCAAGCAAACATTTGTTGCAGATGATCAGAATATCTTTTTCTCAGTTCTCATGTTAAGATAAAGAAGCTGGGAAACCCCAGACAATGATCTTTCACATATCTGGTCTGGGAAAAGAGAATCTATTTTTGCAAATATTCATGCATGGCGGGAAAGTATAAGACAGATTCTATTCAGCTGAAGTTCTTCTATCTTACCAAAGTGCAAAAGAAATTACAAAAGAAGCCGTAAAAAAGTCTTAACGCCGTGCTTATATCAGGTCTAATGACTGCACCAAAGGGCTTCTCTGCGAAGCTCACCTTCCATGATGCTCTTTCTTCCTGCTATGGACTATTGCAGAATACTGACACATAACAAAGAGGCTATGTGTATCAGAGGCTGCGAGGTAAGGTCACATAATATTTAAAAAAATAATGTTTTGACAAATTTCATAAAGCTTTTGGAAGGGGAGACTGGTCTTATCACACCCCTCTAAGAGACAATTAAAGATCTGATGCTGTGGAAACATTATGCCAAAAACAATGGAGACCCGGACGGGTTTGAATTCAGGTTCTGTTACCTACTAAGGGAAGCAAGTGGCAAGTTTTTCTCTGTTGTTTGTTTTTTGCTTCTTTATTTCATTGAATCTAACATTGTTGTCATTTGTAAAAGGAGAATAAGAGAATTAAATAATCTATTTAGAGTCCCTGTCATAGCTCTTCTTCCAAAATATTTCTTCAAGAAATTATGAATATTGTATTGTTGGCTATTGTTACATTAAGTTTTTAAGTTTGAATTTAAGCTTGTCATTATTTTCTAGTTGGTAGAAATTAGGATAGAAGGTGAATTGTTAGGATAGAAGATAGAAAATTGTGGGAAAATAGGTTCAAGAATTCCTTATGCTTACATAAATGGGTTAAAAAAACTTAGGGCAGAAAGCCTCCACCACGGGGTGAATACGCCCAAGGTTAGCTAGCGAGACATTATAATGGGAACATGAGTACCTCGTTATATCAGCTGCAGGAACTTACTTTCCATCCGATGCCACACATACTATTGTGCTTTGATCACAAACTGCGCTTGCCCCCCAGACCCTTTGCTTCTTACACAAGTTAATGATTACTATCAGATTGTTTTCTTCACGTTCACCATGTGTGTGAGATCTTGAGAGCTCAATAAATATGGAGACGAAACCCCCGTTCGGGGCTCTTGTCTTCTCTTGGACATTATCCTCTGTCATATTCATTTCTGCATCTGTTCTCTTGCTGGACAAGAGAGAACTCCAGATTCAGTCTGTGACAGAAAATGATCTATGAAAAGACTCCTTTACAACAACCATGAAGTAAGCTTTTAAATCTTTCACAAATTCCAAAATAATATCAACATGACACACATTAATTTTGCAGAATAGAAATATGGTCTTATAACTCAAAGGGATCTTAAAGATAAATTATATTCTTCAAATGCTACACAACAGAAGAGGCATATGATGAGGAACATACCATCAATTCTGTCAACCAGTGTCGAGTAGGTTGGTGTCTAGTATTGTATTGTTTTGAAAATACAAAACTATATAGAATGTGACACTTTTCCTTAATTAGTTCATATAACTATTAAGAGAAAAATTCAGAAGTGTAGCCCATATGCTTCAACTGGACCCGATACTCTATTGTTCTCATAATATTGTGTGAGGAAAATAATTATCTTAGTTGGTCTTTAAAGAATACTAACAGATTTTAATCTTTAGTATGCTCTTAGAGTAGACAAATATTTTGCTTATGACACCTATGAAAAACCACGTGTCCATTTTCTCACGTGAAATTAAATAAAATATTTGTGTTTGTTTTAAAAATAGAATTATATTGAAAACACTTGTTTACAACATGGTAGAGATTTGTACTCTTCATAGGGGAAAATATTTTCGAAGTTGAATTATTTATTGTTACTTGTTGTTAATGAGTGTATATGATTTATAGGTTAACTGTTTTGATATTAATATATACTCAACTTGCCTATCTTGTTGGAACACAGTGTGGTTTTTCAGCATTGATGTGAACGGAGTAAAATGATATAAAAGTTTATTTTAAAAAATCACTTGATTCAAGTGTGGTCTTTGTTAATACAACTTTATGTAAAATATAGGTAGAAGTTTACAAATGCCACTAAATATCATTTCAAATAAATAAATGTTAGAATATCTAATGGGTCAACTTCAATGAAATTAATTAACTATGTATAAATATTCTGCAGAATCTGTGCAGCAATTTTAAAAAACTTAAATTATGGGCAAAAGATAAATTTTGAATAGATGGGAAGGTATAGAATTTCCCTTGTGGGAAGTAGTATATATTTCAGATATGATAGTTCCTTACAGATTGAAGCATAAATATGGTAAACTCACAATCAAATCATAAAATTATTTTTGGAAAAATTGATGAAATTATTATAAATATTATTCACAAAATTTGTGGGTGACACATAGTAAGAACATATTGGTAACAGGGTGGTAAGGAGGTCTTGCATTTCCAAACATTAAAATTCTTTATAAATCTAGAATCATTTTAAAGTGTTGGCATTTGTGGCATTTGATAAATAGACAAATACAAACAAAATCATCCAGAATAGGTATTCATCTTTAATTTATTATGTTATACTTGGAACATCTATTATTCAAGAAATCTCACCACTACAACTTCTATACTTTTCTCCAAATTGAATGGAAATGTAATATTTATGTATAGTTAAAAATGGACTGTGTACAAAACCTTCGTGAATAACACGATAGCAGTTTCTTCCTGTTTAATAAAGATGGTATTAAGATTTGCAAATTGTATTTGAAACAGTTAACAAATGGCGTATGACTGTGTTATACTCCAAAATAAAATTCAGTTGGGATTTACAATAATTAAAAATCTTGTAGCATAATTAAATAAAAATCATATTAAAGAAAAAGCCATACAAAAAATTATTCTAGAACAAAGAGTGGTGGAAGCTGGCAATAGATTTGGTTAGGGCTTTTAAGAAAGTATGTATATGTGTCTTTTTAAATTTTTTAAATGTTTATTTAATTTTGGCAGAGTGTGGGCGGACGGGGGGGTTTAGAGAGAGAGGAAGACACAAAATCTGAAGCAGATTCCAGGCTCTGAGATGTCATCACAGAGCCCAACGCGGGGCTCGAACTCACCAACCCTGAGATCATGACCTGAGCTGAAGTCGGACACGTAACCAACTGAGCCACCCAGGCACCCAGTGTCTTTCTTGATATAAGAAACTGCTGAACCTGTAAGCACATTGATGACTCAAGTGGCATCGCTCTTTTTTTTCTTTCCTTTTTCAAATTTTATTTAAATTCTAGCCAGTTCACATACAGTGTAATATTGTTTTCAGGGGCTGAATTTAGTGATTCGTCACTTACATACAACACCCAGTGTTCATCATAACGTGTGGTAGTGGCATCTCCTGAATGTTGCCAGTACACAGATCTATTACAGGGCAAGCCTAAGTCTCAGTCACAACTATGGGTATCCCTGCAAAAGGTAGAACCAAACAGAGAGGAAAAGAATATCTGCCCCAGTATTACAAGGACGTGTATGGAGATGAGAGAAAAAGTAAGGATGTGAGTTGCCTTCCAACCTCCACATCTGTTGTGATCCTGCATCCTAATTTGAAATTACATTTATCATCTCACCAGATTAAGATGTGATTCGAGGATCCCCACAGGGTGAGCACATTGTGGGGTCCAGAGGGAACCCACAGACCCGACTCCAGATCAAAAGCTTGTTCTAGGTAGACGTGACCTTATTAACAGAAGCTAGCTTAAGTACTCTTACTCTCACAAAATCAATCAGAAACTTTTTAAATCTTTTCTAGAAGAAGAAAATGTCATGAAGATAGAAAAGGTGAGTAGTTTAGAAAAATATTCACCTTCACAAGAATTCAGTGGCTATATAACTTCAATAAGAATTCAAAGCCTATTATTACTAGCAAATAAACATGAGAAAAAAAATTACCACTTTGAAATTGAGATTATAAGATTATAAATTAATGAGGAACAGTAAGTACATTATGATGTCAATACTGTGGGAAATTGAATCTGTTAAGTCTGTACAAACATTCAGAATGCAGAAGCAAAAGACAAAAAGTGAAAATAAAAATAAGGTAGATGATAGATACAGAGAAAAGATAATATGAAGATGTGTTCATTCTAAAAAAGAGCCTAAATGTCCAACAACTGATGAATGGATAAAGAAATTGTGGTTTATATACACAATGGAATACTACGTGGTAATGAGAAAGAATGAAATATGGCCTTTTGTAGCAACGTGGACGGAACTGGACAGTGTTATTCTAAGTGAAATAAGGCATACAGAGAAAAACAGATACCATATGTTTTCACTCTTATGTGGGTCCTGAGACACTTAACAAAAGACCATGGGAGAGGGGAAGGAAAAAAATTAGAGAGGGAGGGAGCCAAACCATAAAAGACTCTTAAAAACTGAGAACAATCTGAGGGTTGATGAGGGGGTGGGAAGGGGGGTGGGTGATGGGTATTGAGGAGGGCACCTGTTGGGATGAGCACTGGGTGTTATATGGAAACCAATTTCACAATACATTTCATATTAAAAAAAAACAAAAAGATACCGGAATAGAATGAACAAAGACAAAGAATGAAAAAAGACAAAATAATAATTTGGGGGCTGTAGAGGAGACCATGAAAAGGTCTAAATCTAAATGTCAGAAAGGGTTATTGCAAACCAGGTGAAATTAGTAGAAGGAAATGAAAAGCTAGATATTTGCAGACACAGTTCTGGCATTCCAAAGATAAAGAAAAAAAAAACCTTAAAAATATACATATTATGAATTACTTACAGCTGTTTCTTGTACACATACCTCTACTGAGAATTCTACGTTCTTTCTACTTGTTTTTCTTTTTTATTATTTTCTTCCCTATCCAGTTTACCTAGATTCTAACTACTAAATGTCTCCACCCCTGCCAGGGTCTTAAGTTAGTAAACTTCTCATTTGGAAAGCTACAAGAATCACAGGTGAGCTTGCCAGATCTTTGCAGGACCCATGAAAACCATTCTACATGTTATGACTAGATGACACATTTAAAATTCGCCCGAAGAACCCAGTATACAGCTACTCAGTGACTCTCTGTGGTCTTAGGATAAAGTTAAGCATCCTTACCAATGGCCTCTGACCACTCTCCAACTCCTTTGCTTGGAATCGCCATGATGTCCTGTCCACATTTTATTGTGCTACCATATTCTTTCTCTTTCCAGGGCTTTCCGTACTCTGATCTTTCTACCTAGGACTTTTCCTTACCTCATTCTTCACACCTATCAGGTCAATTCCCCTGAGATCCTTCCCGAACAATAAATATTGGAATTTGTTCCTTCTGCATGCCCTGTCATACTTGTACCTACTTTTCAGTTGTTTTTCTTTCTTAACCTATTACAAACCCACTGCCTAGTTCACAAAAGACACAATGTTGAAAGAATGATTTATATTTGTATTAGTGTTGTGTTTATCTCTGGGTATATGTGGTTGCGTGTTTATATGTGTGAAAGAGATGGAGACAGAGACAGAGAGAATATCGACCTACTATTTCATCTATGACTATTTCTGGGTAGTGAAATTAGGGATAATTTTTATCTTCTTTTGAAAACTTTCTGCATGTTCCTTATTTTCCATGGTTCATATGAATCACACTTTATTGAACAAATTACTAAAAGCTTTGGGGAGAAAAATGCAAGATAGTGTGACATTCTCTATTTCTTGAGGTCAGGTATTAGTTTTCTATTGCTGCTATAAAATCTTACCAAAATTTTATTGCTTACAACTTTATTATTGTACTGTTCTGATGGTCAGAATTCTGAAGCATGTCTCACTGCACTAAAACCAAGGTGTTAGCAGCTTGCTAGTTTTCAGAGGTAGTCCATTTCATTGCTCATTTGGGTTTGGGGGGAGAATTCCATTCACACAATTATAGGACTGACATCCTCATTTTTTTGCTAACTGTAAACTGAGAACTATCCCCGGTTTCTAGAGGTCACCATATTCATTGGCTCATAGCTATCTTGTCCACAACCAGCAATGGAAGATCAAGTCCATTCACAATGCATCTGTCTGATTCTTCTTCCATTGCCATATCTGTTGATGATGACAGCAAAAAATGGTTCCCTGCCTTTTAGAATTTATGAGATTGGATTGGCTCCACCTGGATATCTAAGATCTCTGTCTAGTTGAAGATCCTTAACTATATTCACATCTGCAAACTCCCTTAATGCCAAGTAAGGTAACCTAGTTACAGAGTCTGGAGGTTAAATTATAGACATCATTGGGGATCCGTTAATCTTCCCATCAAAGATGGCAAGTCAGTTATTCAAACTACATTACTTGCTTTCTCAGTTTTAGTTACTGAAGATCAAATAAAGGTTTACTGAGTCTGTCATTGCACTTAAATTTTAACATTTATAACAGGGGAAATATCCAGTGAGATTCGATCAAAAAATACATATACTGATTCCAGTTTTTAGTACCATCAAATCTTCTGAAGGCAAATTGGATCACCCATTTAACAAAAATATCATGCAAAAGTTAGTAAAAAAAAAAAGGAAGCAATTCAATCTTTACTTATTAACATTGTTGTAAATCTATTAAGGAATTCTTGATTTAACACATCAATGATTTACTATTTTTTGCTATTTCACTTTTCATTTCAGTTTGCAGTGATGCAATTTTTTTTTCTTTATCTTTTATCATGATACTAATGAAAGATTGTTATAAATCATTAGAACAATCATGGTCAACGGCAGCTTGAAATCTTCCTTTTTCATTGGTTTTGTCCTTCTAGTTCCAATCGTTATTTTTTCTAGGTCTAATTAAATATGTTTATTTCATTTTTCTATAAGGAGAATTAATTTCTCTGAGTGTCTTATCTTATATTTCAGATTTATTCATTATTTTCTAAAGTTTTTCATAACTCACATATAAAATTTAGTGTCAAGGTGACTAATATCTATAATAATAAAATCAGACATCTGATATTTATTTTTTCCAAGAATAAAGAGGTTTCTTTTCTTTGTTAGTGTTTAAAGCAGTGCCAAATATTATTGTGAGTTCAAGCTACACGCAGTGTAATTATCCTTTAATATCATTTTGTCACAAATGGCAAGAGAGTAGTTTATATGGTTATTTTTCTGGTGATGTGCTAGGGAAATGAATTATAACATAAATCAATATCTACTTAGAAAATACTCGGTTACATTGTTGTACACATAATACTATAACATATGGAAGAGAAGCAAGATGTAACAGACCTAGGTTTTAATATTTCTCAGGTCTGTCAATTCCTACTCATTTTTACCACTCCATTCTTAGTTTCTTTATTAGGTAAATATTGATATTAAGTGACAGTGTCTTTTTATATATGTGCAGTTTCATTCCTGCTAGCTTTTCTCTTCCCACCTCTTCCATGTTACCAAGGTGATCTCCTGTCCTTTGCTGATAGATGGCGGACAACCCACTTCTCTTCCTTCTCTGTACTCTTCATAGTCTTGCCCTCAGTAACCTCATCCTCCTCTCTAACTTCAATCATATTATGTCAGTGATTCTGTAATTTGTATCTCCCAGACTTGTAGTTGTCCTGATCCACATGTTCAACTGCTATGCTGACATTTCCACTCTAACTTGAAGTCCCAGCAATACCTTAGACTCAAAAATTATGAAATTGAGCCTATTTTCCTCTTCCCTAAACTGATTTCAGTGATGCTAATAACAGTCAAGGACACCAGCAGCCATTGGTACAGCATGCAGACACCTAAATCATCCTTGGAAAATCCCTGTCCCCTGTGTTTTTGAAGTCTGTAAGGTATTTTCAATTGTATTTCCTAAATTTGTTTGAATTTATCCACTTTTTTTTAGATTTTTGTTTAATCTCCATTACCACCACCTCTTACTTGTACTCTGGAAGATTCTGCAAAATAATCTCCCTCCATTCATCCGGAGCCTCTTCCAATCCTTTGTCTCCACTCCTGACAGGGTTTCATGTTTTTGTTGTTTTTTAAATAAATAAAATAGGATTAGGTGTTACCTTTCCTTCAAAACCCAGTTCATCCTCATATGTTCTTAACATATGTTCTTAACATGTTCTTAACATGTTCTTCAGGTGCAGTTGATTTTCCAGACTCAACTTTAGCTATTTTCTTTTTCAGTTTTTGGATCCTAGCCCAGGTCGCCTTTGCTTTTCAGATCTTGTAACATTTTGCCCACTCTCCGCACAGCAAAGCTATAAGTTTCAATTTGTTAATTTCTCTTTGTCCTTCAGTTCTTTGATCAAAACTCACTACTTCAGGGAATAAATCAAGTCAGTAAGGTAAAATGTTTACACCAAAACTTGCAGGGATTTAGAGGTAGGGCAAAATTTTATCAAAATGACAACAGTAACAACATGATTAACATGAACAACCACTCACAACCATGCCATGTCGTGGGCAAAAATGTCATCAGATTTCATAGATGTGGACAATGAGTTTTCTGTAAATTGCTCAATGTAACACAGACAATAAGGGGTGAAGGCATGAGATAATCTAAGTAATTTGATAGGAGGGTCATATAATTAATCATAATATTGCCTCAGAATCAGGGTTCTCTTCCATGTTAATCTATTTCAACTTTAAAAAAAAAAAAAGAGGCATGACTGAAGTCATGAGAGTGTTTGGATTATTATGGAAATGGTGGTTCTGCCTGATCTAAAATGTGGTCTAGAGAGTTCCTAAATTGTCTGTATTTCACAATGATTTTTCCCCTGATTTTGATGAGAAATATTTTATTGTACAGATTTATCATCATTACTGTGTATCATAGTTGAAAATGTTAACTTAATCTGATAAAAGACATTCACTGTAAAAAATTGTTTTCAATATTTTATTGAGTGATGAAATAAAATACAGTATGCCTTTAACTCTCATGTAGTGCTTGTGGTTTGGGCATCTTTAAATTCAATTTACATACAAAATAATTTATGAGGGACAAATTTTGGAATTGAAGATTTTATTGCTGCTGATATTTCAGAATTATTTATTGCTAAATATGGTATTATGCTAGGCTAGAGTTGTATATAATGATTCATAAAATAATTACTATACATCAGACAATAAGGACAAGAACATTTTAAAAAGTGAAACATGACCTTGGAAGTGGACAGCTGAGATCTAGACTATAGTGTTTCCTATTGACATAAACTGTTCCATATAACATTACCACCAAAAAAGAACCTTCCATGATCACTGTGGAAATAAAAACAAGACTACTCTGGATTCACATCTGCACACAGGAGAAGGAGAAGGAGCTTTGCTACCACAAAGATAACCAAAAACACTCTCTGGCTACCATGCCTGGAAACTGCCTCTTTGCCAATGACACCTCTAGCCCTCCTTCATTTCTCTCACCTTCTAGAGCCCCAGTTCTTGAGTCATCCCTGTTTCTTGGCAGCCTGAAAACCAAAGTAAATGGTTGCATATAAACAAACGAATCCTTTCCAAAATCACTAAAGCAGTGTAAGCCCTAGAGAAAGACCTTCATAATTCCCTCTTACTTAAACATTCACAATTCCTTTGTGTTGTCTCCTTTGCTGCAATAAGCTAATAAACCTAAGTTATTTTTTTTAACCACAATCATCTTCCAAATCGTCTTCTGGAGCCACACTTTAACAGTGCTGTGCAAGGAAATTAGATCCAGTTTGGTTGGAACTTAATTTTCAATGAGGAGTGATACGTAACAATTTTGAAAAACTGGCAAAGGCCAAGTTATGCAAAGTTAATATGTGTCATTAATGTTTCTTATTTTATTTTATAATTGTTCAATGCAGAAATTAATTTATACGGGTCCGACAATTAATATCTATAATATATAAATATGTAGCTTATATTTTATTGCAAAAGATATGTGTATACGTGTATACATATGAATGTGAGATCTACTTTTCTTCTAACTTCATTAGGATTCGGTATGTTGTCTTAAATAAAGCCTTTATGTGGATTTGGTTTTATTATTTCAATGGTAGTTCATTGCAGCCCTATGTGTTTATATCAAAGTGTTTTTGCTTTTTTTTTTAACGAAAGCATAATAACATTTAATGTAATGATGCTGCTGCTTTATGAATTTCAAACAGAACCTTTTCTGTTATCTTGGCCCCAAGTTGAAAACGATGCATTCCTGTTACCAGCGGGGCACTGTCGCAGAACAATGTGGAACTTTCATATTACCAGTCTGTGAGGAAATAAATCACAACCATCCTTAGTGTATTATAAAATTCTGCAGAAATAGGAAATACACAAAAGTACTATTTTCTTACTTCAGTTTATCTCGAAAATGAAAGTAAAAGGAGTATAAATTTTTACTTTCATCAATATCATTAAGGAGAATATTCTGGAAATTGCTTTTCAGGATAAAATAATGTTGGTTGTCCCTTTCCATGAGAAAACAGTTTCCTAGATTCTTACTGAATATCTATAAAGTCTTAATATATAAAGGTCAGGAGATTTCCAGTGATCTAGCTAAAGTGAGGCTATTATTTAATACTACGAACTGTGCCAAAGGCATTAAATAATCCGTATCATCATCGAGCTCTTTCTTCTATTGCCCCAATACTGGGTTTGGAAAATGAAAGTACTAAACAAATAATTTCAAGACAGATTTATAGAGGAGAAAGAAATCAGAAAGCAGATTAGTTGCTCCTTTCTTTCAAGATATTTAGGACAACTATAGCTGTTATTACTTTAAAAAATATAAAGAAAGCCTCATCCTGCTGTAAAGCCATCGGTCTCTAAGAAAATCAAATCTCTCGAGAGTCAACTAGGATTCACACCAGCTGAGTATGCAACCAAAACGACATAATTATGTTTCCATTAGTTGTGCTGATCTCCAAATAAAAAATGACCACTAATCAGATTTCGGATGAGTTTTTTACTGTTCAGGAAAAGTATACCTGAGTGGAGAGCTAAAAATCTATCTCTGCTACCACACCAATCAACAAATTCCATTTTTTCCCAAGGACAGCTGTCTGAAATACATCTTTAGCCCACGTTTTCTGAGTCTAAAACCATCAGGAACACTACAGAGTATCTTTTCCCTAGGACGGCATGCTCCCCTTATCAAAAACACTTTTCATGGGTGCCTGTGTGGTTCAGTCGGTTAAGCATCCGACTTGGGCTCAGGTCATGATCTCGCAGTTCACGAGTTGAAGCCCCACATTGGGCTCTGTGCTAACAGCTCAGAGCCTGGAGCCTGCTTTGGATCCTGTGTTTTCCTTCTCTGACCTTCCCCCTTCCCTCTCCTTCTCTCTCTCTCTCTCTCTCTCTCTCTCTCTCTCTCTCTCTCTCTATTATAACATTAATGAAAAAAATTAAAAGAAAAAAAAAAGAAAACTCTTTGGAGAGATAGAGACTCCATCCTTTCAGAATTAGTTCTAGGAACAAGACTTCACCTGGATTAGAACTCTCTCAGATGGACAATCATTTATGCTATGGATGCTTCTCTCTAGAAGCTAAAAGTCTTCTGAAACTATTTTTTTTAAGTATTGACCTAAACCCCAATGCCATAGACCCTGTTCCTGAAAATCATCATTATGTAATCCTTTCTTTTTATCTCTCTCTGTTCTTGTCTAGTCTACTTTGATTCCCCAGTGCTTTTTAATTTCACTAGCTTAACTGAATGTTGAAATCCTCCTTTCTAAATTCAAACTCAACATTTCAAAGGATCTGCAATCCATTCTATATAGGAAGATTTTCTGATTTAGTGTTTCAGTACAACCCCATGAAAAAGGGAAAACGGAGGCAAGGGAAATAAAAGCAAAAATGATCCTCATCAAAATAAAAAAAAAAAAACTTCTGCACAGCAAAGGAAACAATCAACAAAACTAAAAGGCAACCACAGAATGAGAGAAGATATTTGCAAATGACATATGAGATAAAGGGTCAGTATCCAAAATCTATAAAGAACTTCACCAAACTCAACACCCAAAAAACAAATAATCTGGTGAAGAAAGGGGCAGAAGACACTAATAGACACTTCTGCAAAGAAGACGTCCAGATGGCTGACAGACACATGAAGAAATGTTCAACATTACTCATTATCAGGGAAATAAAAATCAAAACCACAATGAGATATCACCTCACACTCATCAGAATGGTTAAAATTAACAGTTCAGGAAACAACAGATGTTGGTGAGGATGTGGAGAAAGAAACCCTTTTGCACTGTTTGTGGGAATGCAACTTGATGCAGCAACTCTGGAAAACAGTATGGAGGGTCCTTAAAAATTAAACATAGAACTACCTTATTGTTATGACCAGCAATTGCACTACCAGGAATTTATTCAAAGGATACAAAAATGCTGATTTGAAGGGGCACATGCACCCCAATGTTTATAGCAGCGCTATCAACAATAGCCAAATTATGGAAAGAGCCCAAATGCCCACAAACTGGTAAATGTGTGAAGAAGACACAGTACCCCCCCACACGTGCATACACACACACACACACACACACACACACACACACACACACAATGGAATACTACTCGGTGATGAAAAAGAATGAAATCTTGCATTTGCAATAACGTGGATGGAACTGGAGGGTATTGTGCTAAGTGAAACAAGTCAGTCAGAGAAAGACCAATACATGATCTCACTCACATGTGGAATTTGAGAAACTCAAAAGATGAACACAGCAGTAGGGAAGGAAAAATAAGATAAAAACAGAGAGGGAGGCAAACCACAAGAGACTCTTAACTACAGAGAACAAACTGAGGATTGCTGGAGGGGGATACTGTGGTGGTGGGTTAAATGGGTGACAGACATTAAGGAGGGAACTTTTCGGGATGACCAAGGGGTGTCATATGTAAGAGATGAATCACTGGGTTCTACTGAAGCCAAGAGTACACTGTATGTTAACTAACTTGAAAATTAAATAAATAGGGGCGCCTGAGTGGCGCAGTCGGTTAAGCGTCCGACTTCAGCCAGGTCACGATCGCGCGGTCCGTGAGTTCGAGCCCCGCGTCAGGCTCTGGGCTGATGGCTCGGAGCCTGGAGCCTGTTTCCGATTCTGTGTCTCCCTCTCTCTGCCTCTCCCCCGTTCATGCTCTGTCTCTCTCTGTCCCAAAAATAAATAAACGTTGAAAAAAAAATTTAAAATAAAAGAAAATTAAATAAATAAATAAATAAATAAATAAAATTTAAAAATAAGAATTAAAAAAAGGGGGGGAAATGGGTTACAGCAATCTACAGACATGACACATTCAGAAGATGAATAGGAATCTGCCAGACCCGAAGAGGTCCTAAGAAGGAGTTGATCACATCTGAATTTTTCCAATGTTGGCACCAAAAAAAGAAAAAAAAAAGAGTTGGGACAAAATTATAAAATTTATTTCAGCTAGATTATTAGGTCAAAATGTACTATCAGTTCACTTAATCTAAATCAGTTGCCAATTCTACATTTTATAATAAGTTTTCTATTATCTTGAGGAAGTCATATATTAATATGCTAAAGCAAATCTAATAATACTAAAAGTCAAGAGAAAATAAGGCAAAACCTTATCTATTAAAGTAGTGGTTGACATACTCAGTTTGTGAGCAAAATCCAAGTTGTTGCCCTTATTTTGTTTTTATTCTTAAATAAACTTATTGAAACACAGCTGTGCCCATTAATTTATGTATTATTTATGGTTGCTTTCATACTATCATAGCAGACTTTCCTAATCTTAACAAAGACCTTCTGCATGCAAAAGCTAAAATACTTGCTGTCTGAACTTTTACTGAAAAAATATTTTTGACCTCTGAATTAAAGGAATATTTTATTGGAATCCCAAATCCAAAGTATGTTAAATAACATGCCGACATTTTAGCTATAGAGAGGACTTCTTAAGTTTGTAGAATTTAATTTATTATACTAATTCTATGACTCAAGTAGTTGTATGGTAAAAACTAAAAATGTATATACTTTGGAGCAATAACGTTCCCATTTCAAATCATTATTGGTATAATTTTTTTTGTTAGTTATTTTTTATATGAAATTTATTGACAAATTGGTTTCCATACAACACCCAGTGCTCATCCCAAAAGGTGCCCTCCTCAATACCCATCACCCACCCTCTCCTCCCTCCCACCCCCCATCAACCCTCAGTTTGTTCTCAGTTTTTAACAGTCTCTTATGCTTTGGCTCTCTCCCACTCTAACCTCTTTTTTTTTTTTTTTCTTTTTTTCTCCTTTTTTTTTTCCTTCCCCTCCCCCATAATTTTTATGATTTTGTATGAACAGAATGTGCTCATTCCATATACCCCTGCCCTCCCCGTCCCCCCACCCCCACCCCACCAGGCAAAACCAGCCTAGGGTTAGGAACAGGGAAAAAAGCACCATCAAGTCTCTTAAGGTTTATAGTCCACTAATACATTTTTTTCCCCATGATTTTCAGATTCCTCCATGCATAGTGCTAATAGTTGCTATCAAAGGTCCATATAATTGTGTCTTGGTACCTTTCTCTCATTCCTTTCAAAATAGCTGGAAGTTCCTGCTCGTCTTAACTGTCTCTGCTTCTCCCTCATGCCGAAACTTTTGGAGCCCTGTCTGATAGTTCTTGCACCTTTTACAACCACATCACTGAATTCTGCAACCTGGGATGTCGCACCTTTGGGGATCAGCGCTGATCCAAAACAGGTTTTAACTAACAGGATTCACTTCCCTGGAGCTCTGTTATAAACTGAATATTTGCCTTCCCTCAGATTCACAGCTTGAAACTTAATCCCCAAGTTGATGGTATTTGGCCGCTGAGAGCTTTTGGGAGGTGATTAGGTTATGAAGGTGAAATCCTTATGAATGGGATTAGTGCTCTTATGGGAAAGATCCCAGAGAACTCTCTTGCCTTTTCCATGGGAGGGCGCAGCAAAAAGATCGCAATCTATGAACCAGGAAGTGGGCTGTATTCAGCCAAGCGATCAATCTGTTAGTGCCTTGCACTTGGACTTCCCAGTCCCCAGAAATGTGAGAAATACATTTCTGTTGTTTATAAGCCACATGGTTTGTGGTATTTCTATTATAGCAGCACAAACTGACTAAAACAAGCTCCAGTGAGTTAGAGTTTGCCTTGATTTCAGTGATTAATAGGGAAAGTCCTAATTTTCCTTCTCTGTGTTAGAATATTCCATTTTCTCAAATCAATCTTAGATTTGAAATCGAATATTGCAATATTCATGTTGAATGGATGCTGAATATCTCATAGTTATTTCAGATTTTGTGCCCACTCCTACTTCTCACCCTGACACTTAGATACAGATCATCTACCAGGGTTGATCTTTGAGATACCAATAACAGACACTTTGATAAATTCCAATATGCTTCCCTCCTCTGCTTTCTAAGCCAATTTTACATGAAGTTAACTTATCTAATTCACTTTTATCCTAAAATGAGCTAATTCTCAGAAGATTTTTTCCCTTTTAGAATTAAGATTCCAATAAACTGCTGTCACTAATTCTCCAGTAATTCTCAGAGTTTTGATTATCAGTGATAAACTTAATTTAGGCTCAAGTGAAACACCTGCCATACAGTCATTCTGGAAGGCAAGATAATTGACATTTAAATTGTGGGATTATACAACTGTAAAACACACACAAAATTCCCAAACCCTGGAGGAAAACATAATATAAGGGGTTATACAAAATAGTAGGAAAAAATTGTAAGAGTCACAGCATATTCTCTGAATACAGTGTAATATTCACACGTGAAATTAGTTCAATAGTTATTAACATTAATAGTATCTCTTGTTCACAGTTGGATGCGATTCAATTTAATCAATAAATATTTATGGGAGATCTATTTTACAATGCTTGGCAAAGCATTTTTTAAAGTAAGAAAGATCTAGCTTTGCTTTTAAGACATCTGATCTCTCTTACAATTATTATAGTATATAATGTAGGAGAGAAATAAACTATTACATGAGACCCAAAAGAGATTGTATCTGTTTGAAGATCCTGAAGATAACTTCATGTAGAAACTTATATTTGAACTATCATGTGAAAAATACATAGCATCGTGAAAACCAGCCTTGGAAGAGAAATAGCTAGGCTTTAAAGACACTGATCCATGTAGATAAACGTTTGGTGTTTGAGATTACAGGGTGAGTTTAAAATGAGTGAGTAGTTCACTTTGGCTAAAATATCCAAAAATAAAGAGCTAAAAATCAAAAATACATAGCATAGAATACCTTGAATACCAGGAGATTTTTTTTTAATGTGTAATGAAATATGGAGTCACTAAAACATTTTTACACAGAAAATGACATAATCAGAAGTTTTAACCTTGTCATACATGCCTTTATATTGTGTTGATTGTGGGGAGGGGTTGATGGTTTGAAATTATTAAAAAGGAACCCTAAATCAGTAGAGTGAGGAAAATATTTCTGGGCTATCTCCACGTCTAAAATTTTATGCACTATGATATATTTATACAATACAATAAATAGCAGCACTGTTTTGTGCTCCATAAACAGGTCTATGCCTCTGCACTTCATAAATTGGCTCATATCTCCATGCCATAACCAACCAAATGGCATATTTCATGGAATTGTTCTTCTAAGAGGAAAATAAAAGTGATAGTGGAAGCAATTGGGTAGAGAACAGAATTTAAGACTTCAAACATGTTTAGAGTTCAAATAAATTTATTCATTTTAGTCTACTGATGGTGCTAAAAAACTATTCTAGCCATTAAAATGAATAGTTGGACAAATGTCTTATGACATTATGTTATGAAAGATATTTTATCTTAATATAAAATGTAGTCAAGGTAAACATGGAATTCTGCAGCCCTTATTCACATGCATCTCTGAAGTTTTTTTTTTTTTTCAGCATCTCTTTCTTCCTGTGTGTTAGATTATAGATGGGAAGTTGATCATTTTATAACTTTTACTTCTTTTCAGAAGGCAGGATTTCTCATTTATTATATCATGAAATTATTATTTACCAGTTTCTTAATGAAAAATATGACTTCCAAGTATCTCTTTATTCAAATGTAAAAATTTGGATTAGTGTTGAAATTTCCTAAGTGCATAGTCAACAGAATCAAATGCCACCTTCTGAAAAAGATTGTGTGTGTGTGCGTGTGTGTGCGTGTGTGTGTGTGTGTGTGTATGCAACTGTGCATAAAACATGCTTCATATTGAGTATCACACATAGAAAACTTCATTATTTTGGGTAATATATTAGAAACCTCTTTGTGCTCAGATCTTCTGCAATTTTTTTTTCTTTTTATTGTTTTTGTTCTTTGTTGCTGAAGTTTCTGCTTATTCTCACTCTCTCTTTCTCTTTTAAACCTGGATTTTTGGGTTTTACCCTTAATGGTCAACCAAAGACTGATCAAAGTTTCAGATAATTTTCTTATAAGGCTAGAGCCAGTAAGTCTTCAATGTTTTCAAATACATATATATCTAGATATATAGATAGATAATGATGATGATAGATGGATAGACAGATAAATAGATAGATGATGATAGATAGATAGATAGATGATTGATAGATAGATATATAATACATGGCTTATAGATAAATAGATAGGTGATAGATACTAGATAGATAGATAGATAGATAGATAGATAGATAGATAGACAGATAGATTAGATAGATAGATAATAGGTAGATAGATAGATGAGAGATATATAGACAGATAGATAGATACCTTACACAACCAACCAGTTTACACACATATCAGAGCTATACTTCCTGCTTTGCATAGGCTTCAAAGTTAGTAAGAGCTGAGTAACTGATGCCTTATCAGGTCTTTTCTGGGCATGAACACCGTCTCCTACATGCCTAGGAATATGTCAGAGCTTTTCAAAGTCCTCTATCAACATCTCTTTCCACAGATCTTCCTTTAAAATTTTGGGCTTGGATCTCATTTGTCCACACTCATATTGCAGCTTTACATGGCATGCAACATTAAACAATTACTTCTGATAATTTCTAACAAGCATGGAGATAATAAGGCTTTTCCCAGGGAAAAAGTTTTGATTCAGATGAAAATGGGACCATGCCCTACAAAATGGGGCTTTTCCAGGGAGCTTCTAGACAAGTCAAATGGTGTCAATTTATCAGAATGAAATATGTTAGAAGGTTCCACACTAGGTCCGTTCCCCTGTAGTGGCCGCAAGTATTCTGGTTGCCCCACTGCGGCATTCAAGGCCATCGCAGAGCCTGGGAATGGAAGTAATTTAAGTTTTAATGCTAGAAATCCTGTCATTATTATCAAGGCCAGACTATTTTTCTTGAGCAAACAATCTTGTTAAGGAGCTATTTTTAAAAATGAGTATAGGGGCGCCTGGGTGGCGCGGTCGGTTAAGCGTCCGACTTCAGCCAGGTCACGATCTCACGGTCCGTGAGTTTGAGCCCCGCGTCGGGCTCTGGGCTGATGGCTCAGAGCCTGGAGCCTGTTTCCAATTCTGTGTCTCCCTCTCTCTATGACCCTCCCCCGTTCATGCTCTGCCTCTCTCTGTCTCAAAAATAAATAAACGTTAAAAAAAATTTAAAAAATGAGTATAAAACAATACCCATCAGAAAATTTGGCCAGGAAAAATATTAAATAATTTAAATAAAGACTGCAAGTATTCAGGAAAGGTTATGGTGAGCCATTAGAGAAATTAGGTCAAAGGTGCTAGAACAAAATAAAGAATAGATTTTTTTTAACGACTGAAAATGTTAGGTTCATTTCTATTGCATAAACTAACATAGTATGACAGACACAAAGATTAAAAACAAAATGTTAATTATAGGAGATATAAAAAAGGGACCCAAAATACATATCCCAGGAGAAAGGAAACAAACACAACAATCGTAGAGACAAACATTTAAGAAATACTTAAGAAAAGTACACTGAAATGCGAAATAAGAAAAATGGAGATTGGTGCACAGACTAAAATGAGTAGGACAATTTGATCCATTGTGTCAACATAGAAATATGTTCTTTAAAAAAAAATCCAAGTTTATTTTACTTAAGGAGCATTATCATAGAAAATTTTAAGCAATATTTGACATATAGCAGCTATTCAAATGTAAAAAATGGGTACATAAATGGATGGAAGAATGGACATTTCCTCATTTTCTATTACGTGCATAATTTAATGGCTGCTTATTATTACAACGGGTTGCTTTATCATTTTTTACTCAGCCTAGTCCCTTTAATAGAATATTTAGGCTGTGCTTTTTTCTAATTTTTATTTAAATTCTAGTTAGTTAACATACAGTGCAATATTGGTTTCGGAAGTATAATTCAGTGGTCCATCAATCACATACAATACCCAGTACTCATCATAACAAGTGCCCTAATACCATCACCCATCTAGCCCATCCCTCACCCACCTCTCTCCATCAACCGTCTATTTGTTCTGTATCTTTAAGAGGGTCTCATGGTTTGTTTCCCTCTCTCTTTTCCCCCTCCCATATGTTTATCTGTTTTATGTCTTAAATTCCACATGAGTGAAATCATCTGGTATTTGTCTTTCTCTGACTAACTTATTTCACTTAGCACAATATAATCTATCTATATACCACATCTTTATACATTCATCCGTCAGTAGACATTTGCACTCTCTCCATAGCTTGGCTATTGTTGATAATGCTGCTTTAAACCTCGGGGTGCATGGATCCCTTCTAATAAGTATTTTTGTAACCTTTAGGTAAATACCTAGTAGTTCAATTGCTGGATCATTGGACGGTTCTTTTTTTTTTTAACTTTTTTTTTTAACTTTCAGTAACTTTCCTTACTGTTTTAAGTGGCTACACCAGTTTACATTCCCACCAACAGTGTAAGAGGGTTCCCCTTTCTCCGCAACCTCGCCAACAAATTATTTGACCTAAACGATGAATTTTTGGAAGACCAGGACAAAAAAAAAGCAAAGCAAAACATAAAGCAAATCACTTCTAAAGATTAAAAACACATGTTAGTCGATTTCAGATGCAATAATTTAACATTATGTCTCCTATTATTGATATTTTGGACCACCTACACTGAGAAGGAAAACTTACAGATGAATTTCTCTTCACTTCAAGAGACACACCCCGACCCTGATCAGACACCTTGACAAGGGCAAACTAAGCTTACTGGACATATCTGATTTTACATCCCTCTTGGAGTGGGAAATGAGACAGGCCAATGTCATCAGCTTAAGATAGTCAGTGGAACTGGATGGCTGTTTGAATCACTAACGGAGAGAAGAAGAAAAGAAAACAAAAGCGTCCCAGGTCAGAACTTTAGGGCACATCTACATTGTGGGGTGAGGAAGAGGGAAAACAGTAAACAGCAGAGACAAAATGAGATATCAGAAAGTAGGAAAAGATAATAATGAGGAGGAAATCAAGAATGATGGATAGTCAATATGGTTGGGTATTATAATGAACATTAAGAAAGTTGAAGGCCCACACATGCGTTTGATTGTTTTTATTTTCTTTTAAGTGATTTATTGTAATGCTAGGAATTGAATGTGGCCAAAAAGCACAATAAAGGAAATTGAGGGAGAAAACAAAGCAAAACAACAACAACAACAAAAACAACAACAACAACAACAAAAACAGGGTAAGTGGGGTGCAGTGATCAAAAAAATAGAATTCCAAGGATTCTAATGCTATTTACATTTCTATTACAAAATACCCCTGGGCTAATATTATTTTGAAACTATATTACTACTAGTTAACATGATAAAATATTTCAAGTAAAAATAATGGAATAAGCTGTGCTTTTTTTTTTCATCTGATATTAAGGATGCATTGTACTCTCCCAATTTGCTAAGCTATTTGAGGAACTCATTTCTGTTCTCTATCCCCCAAAAATTAAAAAAAAAAGAATGAATAAAAGTAGGTTGTGCTATGCATGGAGATCACTATAAAACATTTTTCTCATTAAAGTTGCTTCATACATGACAGCTATTTTGACAACCACACTTATTATCTCTCTGTGTATTATTGTCGGTCCTTCCCCTTGCTAACATCTACTGATCATTGTTGCAAACAGTTCCTGTGTTCCTGACCATCTACCCAGCAAGCCTCTTGCAATCACAGGCAAAACAAAAATCCTTTGCTGCATAGCTGAAGAATTAATTAGACATCGGTAAGTCCGTTCCACTGTTCTTATTGAAATTGAAAGGACGATATCTTTACCTGTAATAATATTATTCCAGAACAGACAAGGACTACATATAAATGAACATTAGTGGCAAGGTGAGATACACTCTCCTTGCCTGCTAGCAAAGGGCTGATGTTATTGTGGGGGAAGAAAAACACTGCCCTTTGAATTTTTATCATTGTCATGTAGGATTTATTAAACACTGATATAGTTTTATTGAGCTAGGTTTTTCCCAAGCAAGTTTTACAAGCCCTGACATTTAAGAGCTAGGATTTTAAACCAACCAATGTTGATAAAGTTGATTGTAAAATGCTGGCACTTAAAAGAGAGAAATTAAAAAATTGGATGAGGTAAGGGAAGTAACACGGAGGGCAGAACAGTTAAAAAAAAATAACCTCTGCAGTTTATCTCTAGGAGAGATAAAGCTGAGCTAAAACAAGAACTTTGAGCCCAAAAAATGTCTAAACCTGTTCTTATTTGCTAGGAACTAAAAAAACAATTAAAGTATAGTTTGTGGGAAAAGATGACAAATCCAGGTTAGAATGAAAGAAGGTAGGTAAATTGAAGCCACTCTCTAGGGTTATTCTGTGAAGCAGTAAAATTGTGTAACTATTTGTATGTGGAGATGAATTGAAGGAACTTCCTAAGACTTATCTGGAATTTTTCGCCTTTGATCATCAGTCCTTAGTGATAATTACTTTAATTACTTTAATTACAACACATTTTTCTTTCACAGGCATCCAATCTCTTCTGTCTCTCAGCCGAGAATCTTCATGAATGGCATGGTAGAATAGAAAGCAAGTAAAATTTTTAAAATTAACTTAGCATGCACTACGTCTCTACGTAAAATTGTACCCAGCTTAGTAATGATACACTGTTTTGCATAACAAATTGTTTACACAAATGAGGAGAAAAGCAACTAGCCAGTAACAACTAAGACAAATAAGTCAAAGAGGAATGTATAGAAAGTTCCTTCCCTTTCCTTTTCTCACCCAGTCACTTCTATTCCCACCACTATCCAACTGAGACTGAACTACCTTCAGTGATTCGTGAAAATTTTCTTTTAAAAAAGCACCTCGGGGGCTCAGTCAGATGAGCATCCAACTTTGGCTTAGGTCATGATCTCATGGATCTCATGGATCTCAGTTTAAGCCCCGCACCGGGTTCTGTGCTGACAGCTTGGAGCCTGGAACCCGCTTCAGATTCTGTGCCTCCCTTTCTCTCTGCCTTTCCACACTGCGTTCTCTCTCTCTCTCCTTCTCTCTCTCTGAAAAATAAACATTAAAAAATAAAAATAAAAAAAAAAAAACTCATATGGAGCGCCTGGGTGGTTCAGTTGTTAAAGCATCTGACTCTTGATTTTGGCTCAGGTCATGATCTCCTACTTCACAAGATCAAGCCCCACGTAGGGCTCTGTGCTGACAGCGTGGAGCCTGCTTGGGAATTTCTCTGCCTCTCTCTCTGCCCCTCCCCTCCTCAAAATAAATACATAAAACAAAAAAAAAAAAAGCCCATGCAACCTTACATCTTTTGACTGAAGCTCAACCTATATCAATGTTTCCATGTCAACTCTCTTACAGGAATGAATGTGTGATAAACTCCTGTAAAAACCAAACGTTTATAAAATAGTTTATTTGGCTTTCCTTAATTGTGCTGGTCCTCAGAACTACTTTTGAAATACTCACTGCCTGTAAGTCGCAGGCATTAAAGATTTGAAGGAGCTGTAAGATAAGACTGTTTTTACTTGAAGAATATTTGCAAAATTATTTCAGGAAATCTTGTTGTTTCTTTTTTTAAATTGTTTAAATGAAGCCACTACTAACCATGGATCTGACAGCTAATGTCCTAGCTATGTTAGTACTCAGAGAGGGTCACTCTTACAGGAGGTAGATCATATTACCAAAACTTACAAAGTCTAATTAAAAACCAAAATTTCAGGGCCTCTTAGGTGGCTCAGTCGATTAAGTGTCTGACTCTTGATTTCAGGTAACATCATGATCTCTCAGTTCATGAGTTCGAGCCCTGCATGAGACTCTGTGCTGACAGAGCGGAGCCTCCTTGGGATTCTCTCTCTCCCCTCTCTCTGCCCACCCCCCACTCCCTTTCTAGCTCTCCTGTGTCTCTCAAAATAGAAAAAAGCCAAAATTTCAAAATTTTCCTGGTAATAATGAGAGCAACGTTCTTTGGAACAAGTCATGTTGAATTACAAGCATTTTTTCCACTGTAAGAAATCTATTTTGAAAGTTAAGTTTCAGTAAGCAAGCTGTTGGTAAGTATGGACTCCAAATAAGAGGGGGTGGAATTTATTTCTATTGTGCATATTTCAATGACATCTAGCTGCCTATGGTGCAAAATACCTCCACCTTCACAGGGAGAATATATACCTGCTAAGTAGATCCCCTCTTGCATCTAATGAAGAGTGCATTTTTTCCCCTTGATATTTGTAAACATGAAGTGGGAATCCCAGATTTTGCTTCTAATACTTCTGTTCTTTCTTTTCATGCGGAATATATCTCGTCTTTAAAGATTCTATTATAAATTGTTAGAGAGAGGCTGCCTTTAAATCCACTGCCTCATGCCAGATTACTCTTAAGGATATGTTTTAATAGGGAAATATTTTATTTTAGTCAACTTACTGTAAGTGCTAGCTCATTCATTCTGTGAAAAGGAAAACTGGGCCAGAAATGGCAGTAGAATTATCCATAGTTGTTCTTCCATTCTACCGCATTTAGACTAAACATATATTACAGAATCCCCTGGGCTGAAAGACTCAAAAGAGAAAATCTTCTGTCCATTAGGATATTCTGATTTCTGGCTCTACCTATAAATTCAAAGATATTTATGTATTTAAGCTTGTTACATGAGCAAACTCTCAAATAAAGCCTATAAATGGGGCCCATTGGTGAAATAAGAAATGCAATTTCCTTTCCTTTTCCAATTCAACCTTGCATCAGGGGAAGTGTGTACATGGCTAGGACTCTGCCTGGAATGTGTTACTAGAGAATCCCTCTGCTTTACTTGATTGAACGAGGTGCACCTTTTATCGAAGCCAGAGAGGCCATCTAAGTCTGATGGTTGCATATTTCCAATTTACTATTTCTTAAAAGGAGAGTATGAAAATAAACAATGAGCCTTAAAATTGAGGGGCATGGCTAGCAGAGTTAGAAGAGTCATTACAAAGACCAGAGACCGTATGTGAGAAAGATCACCAAGCCTGGGCATCTAATTGCGGAGTTCAGGAGGAGTCATCAAAACTGGCCTAACAAATGTGTGAGATAATTGGCCTAGAAGAAAGGTCAGCATATATTGATCATGATTTCCATATTTAACTTTATTATGAGCACTAAAAGTTTCTTCACTTTAGATGTGGCGATGATAGTTGAGAAGAGGAAGAAAAACACGTTAGGTCTCTTTGAAAATCTTAAAAGAATATATTTGAATATTCTCTTAAATTTGGTAATAGGAAAGGCCTGAAGGAATTTGATGATACCAGGACTTAAACGTTTGGTTCACAAGCATATACTATTAATCTCCTGACTTATAAGAAATTGGCAAGCATGCTATATTCAAATATAAAATTCTTATTCTATCAACCACACTATCTATCTACACTTTTGTGTTTACATCAGGCAATGAGGGCGACATAATTAAAATGAAAGATGATGTGGCTTATTAAAGAGAAAGCCAAAAGAAATAAAAAGTTAATTATACTTCTAATGACCCAGAAATATAAAAGTAGAAATATATTTAGTTAAAAAGTAAAGGGACACATTTAAATATATTGAATTGGGGGAAAATAAAAATATTTAAATATTCAACAGTTTAAAAAAGTTTTAGATTATTGAAATATATTTCTAGATTTTTTAAAAAGATTGTTAGATAAATTTGAAATGAAAAAAAAAATCTGGTTTGGATGATATATTATAATTCAAAAATCTATGAGGGAAAATATATTCTTAGGAATAGATTTGATCATTGATGGTTAGAACAGCAGATTATAACTTATTATAAAATATAATTTTCCTTTTCTATAACTAAAATTTTGTTATAGTTGTTTTGCTACAAATGTAATTGGCTTCATAAAATATGTAATTTTTTGGGTGGTGACACTATAGCATTTTAACACACAACAAAATATTTTGATAGAGTTCTAAGAATAGAAATAGAAATGTCTATATTTTCAAATTTAATAGTGAGGAAAAACTCAAAACTTATTTTCAATGTTTAGAAAGAAGATTTAAGTAGAATCTGGGGCACCCGGGTGTCTCAGTTGATTAAGCACCTGACTTCAGCTCAGGTCATGATCTCTTGGTCCATGAGTTCAAGACCACATACAGGCTATATACTGATAGCTCAGAGCCAGGAGCCTGCTTCAGATTCTGTGTCTCCCTCTCTCTCTGCCCCTTCCCCGCTGGCACTCTGTCTCTCTCTCCCCAAAATAAATAAACATTTAAAAAAAATTAAGTAGAATTCAAGCATGTAGTAGTAGAAATATATTTGTAAAGTGGACATAGTCAATATAGGCCTCTCTGCTCTCAGGTGCTCTTATATTTACAACATTTTAGAAAGCTGGTGTCAGAACATCACTTTAAAGATTAAGTACATGAAATAGGAAGTTATTCGTCACTCAAGAGCTACATGTAGAAAAGTTTTTGGGGAAATACCCAGCTACAGTGGACATCTTTTTTCATTGACTGATAGCTTTAGAGTTAAGATACGTCATCATTCCTTCAAAGCTTTTGATTTCTTCCTATGACTGTTGAAAGATATGTATTTGACCGTCCATCTCCTCCTTTAACAGATTCCAATGGAAATCAATCAAATATTTTAACAACAACAACAAAAACAACAAAACATTCCTGTACCCATCTGAACACGAAGGAAGACTGAAATTTAAGAAGCAAAACACAACATTTCTTCCTACTGTAAATCAGATCAAATTTAAGGAAAGGAGGATTGCACTCAACTAGAATGCTGTGATTTTGACTAGGATTGCATTGACTCCATAGATCAAATTGAGAACTGACGTCTTGACAAAGCACTTACTCAAAACGTCCATTTATTTAAGTATAGAAGCTGAGGTCTAGCCTAATAAAACGAGTTGACCAGGGTCACAGAATTAACATGACTCAGTTACTCCTGTTCCTAATTCCAAATATTTTCCCATCCTTCAACCGTACAGCAAAAGCCCATTCTCAAAAAGTATAAATCAATTAGTAAGAGTTATTTGCTTGACACTGAACCCAGAGGAAAATAGTTGAATGGGCATGTGGAAACCGACCCTCCTACCCGTAATAAATCAAAGGTGGTAAAGCTTCACCGTAGCCCCTGCCGTATAAATTATAGTTATTGCCCATCAGCTTTTTCTATTTTATTTCGCTTCCTTTAGCCTTACCTTGTCCCTTCCTTCTCTGCAAGACTTGGAGATATTTCTATTCTTTTTCCAGTTCTATTGGCCGCACCGTGTCAGAAAATTCTGCCCAAGGAAACTGTATAAGTTGGATGTACGGATTTAGTTTCTTCCATTTCAGCTGTTTTCCTCCCTGTTTAAGAAGCACACATATTAATCTCCAAACACTCCATTTGTACATGTGCCCTTTTCTTTAGGTCCCTACAACTTCTAGTGTAATAATAGATGTATCTTTCTCCCCAGCTATGAAAAGAATATACTTAGGGTTTATAAAATTGTTGTTTTCACTCATAAAAGATATTTTATTGTCTCAGGGTTTTAACAATTCCCACCACCTCTGCATCATATGACTAAACATTGTGAATGAAAAGTACTGATGTTAGAATGTTATGTAGACGTTCTTGTCTATTTGACTACCTTTCTGGTCTTACTTACCATTCTCCTATCCTAGTATTGATGGATAATTGGGTAAGACTAAAAAGGGACAAAAACTAGTTTAATCAATTCAAAACTGTTAGAAGTCCCAAGAAAACACAAACTAAATAAACAAACAAATAAATACCAAAAATGACAGAAGCAAGGTTTATCCTATTGTTAGTGTCAACTGACACTAACAACGTTGTGTTTCATTGTAGGAACAACGAAAGTCTACTTCTAAAATGAACATGTACTGTTAATAAATGTAATTGCAAATCAGTATATACTTGGGAGAACTTTTTTTTTTTTTAGTTTTCATGTAATTTTCTTTTGGCATTTATAATATGTGTTTCTCAATGAATTATGTGAGTAATTTGAATTTTTACATTTTGAACAAAAAGCCACATTACATTTTTCAAGTAATATCAAACATAGGGAGATATGAATTTATCAGTTCTATTATTTTAAAAAATGTGAACATTTACATTTATTTCTGTAGAAAGATATTCTTTTATTTTTACGGGTGATTCAGCTCAATCATCTCCTCTCCAGGGACTTCAACGATGTCCCACTTCTCTGCTTCCATAATGTCATGGCTACTTGGTATTCATTTTATATATCACATATTTATGAATAAATACTTGTCTTCATATCTACCTATCAGACTATGATACACTTTTTTATTATTTTTTTAATTTTTAAAATTTTTTTTAAATTCTTTTTTTAACGTTTATTTATTTTTGAGACAGAGAGAGACAGAGCATGAATGGGGGAGGGGCAGAGAGAGAGAGGGAGACACAGAATCAGAAGCAGGCTCCAGGCTCTGACCATCAGCCCAGAGCCCACGCGGGTCTCAAACTCACGGACCGTGAGATCGTGACCCGAGCTGAAGTCGGACGCCTGACCGACTGAGCCACCCAGGCGCCCCCACTTTTTTATTATTAATGTTTGAAAATCTGTGATCTATTTCAATAGGTTTAGTCACTTTCAGATAAATCTTTGTTGATTCGATGAATAGATGTTATCTTTGGACTAGGAATAAGTTTAAAAGAATTAGTTTAAAAAGATGTGTGTTTGATACATCTAAATTCTAGCTACAACAATTGTAAATTGTGAAACCTTGAAGAAAATAGTTGGTGTTTTTAAATTTAGGTTTCCTTACTGGCAGATTGTGATCATTGAACTCTCTCCGGGATACACTGTTGGGGTTTACTCTCTTCTATGGATCCAAATGCTTGGGGAAGTAAAATCCCTTTCAGCCCTAGAAAGGTTGACCTTATTTGGGCTATTCCATAAGAGAAATTCCTTTTTCTTTACCAGACATACAAAGGAATATTTTGCTCCTTTCTTTCAATTAAGATTTCAGTGGAAATCTGTTTGTGAGTAAGGAACAGTGATTTTGAGAAAAAATTTCAAAGCCTCTGTATTCAGTGCACAAGGGGTTGCCTGGAGCTACTGTAGTGTGCCCACCCAGGTCTCCTGCATCTAGTAAACACTCAAACACCTGTGGTTTCAGAATTATAGATAACAACTCAAAGGATGAAAATTTACCTTGTTAACAAAGGAATACAAAATAAAAATGCTATAATATGTATTCTGTTCAAAATATATTTTTTTAATTTATTTATTCTAAGAGAAAGAAAGAGGGGCAGGGAGGGGCAGAGAGAGAGGGAGAGAGAGAATCCCAAGCAGGCTCTGCATTGTCCGTGTAGAGCCAGATTCAGCGCTTGAACTCATGAACCGCGAGATCATGACCTTCACCAAAATCAAGAGTTGGATGCTTAACTCACTGAGCCACCCAGATATCCCCAAAGTATTTTAAAATATGCATGCAAAGCAGAAAGTCACAGTATAGTTTTAACATCTCTATATCTGGCCATTCGTAAATGTCAGAAAAAAATACATGAAGCGACCATCATTACGTAAAAGATGAAAAGGTTGTTTACATTTATTTCACACTCTGAAAAAATATCAGTTTTAAAATTCTTCCAAATCCTTAACCTAAACTGATAGGAGACTGAATTAAGAAGAGTTTTTCTTAGTATGGTAGAGTTAAGTAAACAAGCCATTAAATATCATCATTTGGATATCAAAAATGTATCACATATACATCTAATATATATATATATATATATCAAATATATATATATTATATATATATCAAATATATCATTTGATATCATTTGGAACTGATGGACTGTTTTTGCAGTCGAAATGAATTCTAATGGAATATCTTATTATCTCATGCTTTGAGTGCTCTTGATTTTTATTTTTCATCCTCTACACTCAAAGAGGTACCAACACCTATTTCTTTATGTAATAAATTAATGACAAATACTTTGTTTCTGATTTATATTACTTTCCCTTTTATTACCTCTTTCTTTTTGTAGAAGGAGTTAACATCAAGCTCTCTCTTTTTTACTTTCTTTCTTTTTTGTGGGGAAACATTCTTTTACATCTAATTACTACCTTGAAAAATGCCATGCCATACTGCATGCTTAATTTTCCTACCAGTTCCATTTTCCTGTATCTATCCTCATCAACTGGAAAAATGTGAAGGCAAAGAGACTGTGCTAGAGATATGTTCGGGGTTAACAGCCAATGATCAGATTCAAGAGAGAGAATGCATGCATACTATAGGTCAGCCTGTAGTAAACTTTCAAAACAGGAAGAAAGAAGTCCTCTTTGATCACTCTACAGTTAGACCAATGTGTGTAGCTGATCCATATGGATCATGATTTCCATGGACAAGCTAGGCTGACTTAAAGGACCATGGGCAGGGTAGACATTGAAAAAAAAATTCATATAATGAAGACCATGGAATATACATTTTCCATCATCACCATGAATTACATTTAATAGCATTTGTTTAGCCTTACTGTGTATCCAATTTACCAATGTACTCCCTCTTCCACCAAGGCCTAGTATAATAATTTATTCTTGCCCAAACTGAATTTAACTAAATTCCTATTCTCAAAAAGCTAATAGATCATCAATAATCAAAAAAAATCAGGTAAATAAAAAGGATAGTGAGATATTAAAAGGTGAATGAAGAAGTTAATTTTTTATAAAAATCTCACCTACAGGAGCTGAAGTAATGAAAAGTCTTCTAATAACACAAGTAGTTTTTACTCCTGAGCTAAGGACAAACTGAGCTTCTTGTTTTTACTAACATTTGCTTTACTCTTCTAAATCTGCCCACTTTTAAAGAGATATGTTTTATTGTAGGTAAGCCCAAGAAAAGCAAGTCCCATTTTTGTAATTTTCCCATCCATAAAACTATCCACGAGGAGCAAGCAAATAACATGACTGAGACCAGGTATTTAGTTGCAAGAACTTACCATGTCTTGTGACATAGTGAAATTAGGTTTACTTTCTTAGATTTTTTTGTGCAAGAAGTGAGGAATCACTATCTTTGCATCCATCAACCAGCTAAAACCATTGTAACATAAGATCTTTGACATCTTGAATATAATGCAGTGGGATGAAATCAGAAAGGGATAAACATTATTTAGTTTTTTTGTTTCAAATTTGTATTTGAAGTCTAGTTAGTTAGCATATAGTGTAATATTGGTTTCAGGAGTAGAATTTAGTGATTCATCACTTACCTTTAACACCCAGTGCTCTACAAGAAGTGCCCGCCTTAATACCCATCACCTTTCTAGCCCATCCCCCACCCACCTCCCCTCCATCAACCCTCAGTTGAATAAACATTTTTTTAATGTTTATATTTAACATGAGGCCCTCAACTGTTATTATTACTAATTTGGTAATTTCTATTCAGTCTGAGCAGTGATTATGATTCTTAAAAATTATATTCCATATGAGATATCTTTTTCACTAGGTTATACTTCACAAATGCTACTCTTCTTTATTATGCAAATAGGTAGACTTTTTCATTCACGTATTACCCTGTTCTCAGGAAAAATAAATAATCACATCATACTCATCTTCTGAAATGTCCTTTATGTCTGTCCCTTCTTCTCTAGTCTTACTGATGCTGTGTTAGCCTACGCTTTCTCATTTATTCTGAGGAAGATTGGTACATTGTATTTCCAGTTATCACCTGTATTGCTGGTTTTTGACTCTCACACTAAATGATTAATCTTCTCTAGAATTTAAGGTTTCCTATCATGTCAATGCTACAGTTCCAAACATTCAATGATTTTAATGAGAGACATTGCTGAGGTCTGAATTTTCTGTCTGCATGTTCAGGTCTTTAACAATTTTTATCACCCTTTTCTCCAAACCCTATCCATCCCTAATTTTTTGACATACAGTCCTAAGTTTTAAAGAACTACTTTTAGAGGGGTTACTTCTCAGAACACATAACATACAATGGCTTTCTGTGTTTTCTCAACTTCATTTCACTTCCTGCTGCTTGAAATCCTCTGTTATTATCCCCCTGCCAACTATCTCATCAATTACAGCTGAACTCAGAGTCAAGCTTCCTTACAAAATATACATGAAATCTTTATTCTATAAAATCTTTACAGTAACTCCTGTCAGCATCACTCATTTGAGTGGTTTATTGTGTGTGTCTTTCTTTCCCAGTTTGATTGTGCGTACAAAGGCCAAGACTGGGAAGTAAGAGAGAGGACAGGGGGTACATTTATTTCCCCAAGCTCCATGTATTTCCCCTCCTAGAATCCATACTCGTGCAGAAAACATATCTTGTGCCCTGTTTTTATTTGTTTGAAATAGTAGGATGTTTGGATAAATGCAATTTAAAGAAGATTATGGGGGCAATAAACCATGTCTACTCCATCACATTTGAGCTGTAACCACTCATTGCCTGTCTGTGCAGTATCTGATGGCATGAATCATATCTCCTCCTCAAGGACTACAAGCAAGAAACCGTGCTGTTTGTAGCCTAATGCAACTGCACTGAAATGTGATCTTATTAGAGCTAATGTCAGTGAACCTGTCAGATTCAACATCAAGTTCTGTCATTGTCTCAGGAGTATTGAGGTATTACTTTGATTGATCTGCATAGTTGCCAACTGCTTGGCATCACTCAGCTTTTCCCTGGGTTTTGAATAAGTTCATGGCTATCAATCAACAGATATATACAAAATTATTTATCTGGAATATGTGTGGTGTTAATACCAATGAATCCCTTGTGATTTGAGTCAGATATATGGCTTAAAATCTGTGTAACTGCAAGGGATATTTGCATTTCCAGGTATATCTCCACATCCTGTAGAGCTACAGTGTACTAGCTCATGCTTTAACTAACAAAATTTTAAAATAACTGTATTTTCACTGCATGTTATAAAAATTTTTCAATTTGCTTTTAAATTTTAAAAAGAAAAGTGACAATTATAAAAGCATGACAGAATAAAAACTTTAGGGATAACATATAGGGTGTAACATTAGTGATTCTATATGCAAGTGAGTTTTTAATGTCTTAGTCATTTCTAACCAAACTTCATGAATGACTTTTTGTAAAAAAATAAAAAATAAAAATAAAAATAAAAATAAGTGCTGTCCTGAAGGAACCTAGTTCATTTGATTTCATTTTTTTAAATATCTAAACAAAAATAATAATCATTCAAATCATTGAATTTATTATTTTTATTATTGTTTTCAAATCTTATGATTTCAGCCTCTCTAAAACACACCATTATTTTATGCATCATGAATAAAAGAAAAATAAAAGCTTCTAACTGAATCAAGATAGAATTTTTTTATAACATTCTAAAACCCGTGCATTTTTGAAATATCCATCTGAGTCCTAATTAGTAAAAATTTTAATATACACTATCCCTGAGATTACTAACAAGAAAATTACGTGTGAAGTTAATTAGTTAAAGTATTCCTAAAGTTCTTTATGTTGGCAGTTAAACTTTTCTGAATCTCTTTTTGACTCAGAGTTATTAACATTAGTATTTTTCTTTTTTTCTTTTTATTTTTAAGAATGAGAGAGACAGAATGTGAGCAGAGAAGGGGCTGAGAGAGAGAGACACACAGAATCTGAAGCAGGGTCCAAGCTCCAAGCTGTCAGCACAGAGACCGACGTGGGGCTCAAACTCATGGAATGAGAAATCATGACCTGAGCCGAAGTCTAATGTCCTCTGTGCCTTCAAAAGTTCTGTTGATGCCAAACTCTTAAAGGAGGGTCTATTGTCCCTGAGGTTTCTTCCCAACATTTAGCCATTTTTTTGTGCATATAAGCAGGATAGGACATCCACAAAGTCCTTAACAGCCAACTGTGATTGTAAGACGAATTCTGATGTCACAGATGTGGAAATGTGACAAAATGTGTGTCTTTAAAAGAATGAAATAATGCATATTAGTGCTTTCCTTCCCCTTACAAAAAATGCTAGTCAAATCATTCAAAGTCATGCTAGTTTGCAAAAGTGCATGTGTTAAGGGACTGTTTGGGGATTGTTCCCAGAAATGACTTGCCACCGTTATCTTTCTTAGTCTTCACTGCAGAAGCATTCATTATCACAACTTACTGCACAAAAATTTTGTGAAGATGTTTTGGCCTTAAATCATCCCTTGCAACTAGCATGAGGTCATGTGACTAGTTCTGGCCAATGGATTGTAAACAAAGACGAGGTGTATCACTCTGGATTAAGACTATTAAGATGCAGGGTGTCTCCTACTTCTTTCTTTTTCATAGAGACTTGAAATTCATATGGGAAGACAAATAATACAATAGTGGGGGTGCCTGCGTTCCTAAATTGCATGATGGATGAAAACTCCCTTAGTGGAAAACTTGTTTTGCTAAGCTATTGACGTTTAGTGTTTTATTCTTGGTGTAGCTTAATCTTGGTAATGACCTCAATGTCAAATTTCTAGGAAAATTGAACCCTCATAGGTTTTAATTTCTCAGTGGCATCATTTAAAAATGGAGTTAATATAGATTTTTTTAATCTTCTTTTTGTAGATGTTTCAACCTAACTTATGAGCTAAAAAAGTTTCAGTTGTGAAGGAAGATAAATTATCACCTGATATTTGGATCCAAGAATGGCTAATTACCTCAAAGTTGCTACAAATACAATCCCTCCTGATTCTACTTCTAAGTCAATGAATGAAGACATAAAATAATAAATAACATTATTGAAAAAATTTTAAATATAAAACATTTACACTTTGGAAAGGTGACAAAGCATCCATAAACATGACAAAAAACATTTTATTTACTAGTTTTTTATCCTAAATCTCAAAAGGTTAACAAATATATAATATAATGGAATTTTACAACATTCCATTTGTTTTCTTAAGAGATCTGGGGCGCCTGGGTGGCGCAGTGGTTAAGCGTCCGACTTCAGCCAGGTCACGATCTCGCGGTCCATGAGTTCGAGCCCCGCGTCGGGCTCTGGGCTGATGGCTCAGAGCCTGGAGCCTGTTTCCGATTCTGTGTCTCCCTCTCTCTTTGCCCCTCCCCCGTTCATTCTCTGTCTCTCTCTGTCCCAAAAATAAATAAACGTTGAAAAAAAAATTTAAAAAAAAGAGATCTAAATGAAATTCTTCCTTTCTTGTTACTTCGTAGTTGATGGTGCTACAGGTAGAATCTATCTGAAATGGATGACAAATACATTCTCACTAGTAGGGTGTCCTTAGGCCTCAGTTCTGCTCCTGCCTCAGGCTGATTTCCATGCTTTAAACCAGAAAGTATAAATACCAAGCCATGCCAAGAGTTGAATGTCTGTTACTGGTCTTAAGTCATTCCCTAATAGTCAATCGAAACTAAACACACACCTAAAACACACACACACACACACACACACACACACACACACACACAGAGCCTAAATGGATATTTAGATTTTAAGTCTATCTTTCATATATTATTTAGTATTGGCCTACAGAATTTGAATTCTTTTTAGGGAACACAGGTTTCACCAATGATTTGAAAACACTCATTATATGCTCTAAGGATAGTTGTCCATTAGATTTAAATTTTAAACCTTTAAATTTATGTCAGCGAATCACTTACTGTACATAGATCATTTATTATTGATTTAATGACTGTGAGAAGTTTGGGGATGCACTTGAAGTTGATAATAAGTTGGCAATAGACTCAGAGTATGATTTATGAAATATTCTTTCCAATATTAACCATGCTACATTATATCAAAAAATATTTGGCTTGGCAACAATTTTTACAAATATAAATAGTCATTAAATGCAGATAGTATAGTACTCATTTTAAGAAGGTTACAACTCGAGGCACCTGAGTGGCTGTCGGTTGAGCATCTGACTTTTGATTTTGGGTAAGGTCATGATCCCAGGGTTGTGGTATCTACCCCTGCTTCAGGCTCTACACTGAGCAAAGAGCCTGCTTAAGATTCGCCCTCCCCCCCAATCTCCCTCACTCCTTCTGGCTCTTTTTGCCACTCAAACTCTCTCAAAAAAAAAAAAAAGAAAGAAAGAAAGAGAAGGAAAAAAAAAGAAAAGGAAAAAAAAACAGAAGGTTACAACTTTGGGCCATTTCTGAATTTTGTACAGAATAACATTATTTTGTACAAAAAAACTAAAATGAAAATCCCCATTGTGTGTGTGTACGGGTGATACATGCACACACACACACACACACACACACACACACTCGAATATTAGTCAGCCATTAAAAAGAATGAAATCTTGCCATTGGCAACGAAACAGATGGAGCTGGAGAGTGTTAGGCTAAACAAAATAAATCAGCCAGAAAAAGACAAATACCATATGAGTTTACTCATACGTGTAATTTCAGAAATAGAACAAATGAGCATAGGGATAAAAATAAGGGAGGGAAACCAAGAAACAGACCCTCAACTATAGACAACAAACTGCTGGTTACCAGAGGGAAGGTGGGTGGGAGAATGGGTTAAATAGGTGATGGAGATTAAGGAGGGCAGTTGTGATGAGCAAGCCGTGTTGTATGGGAGTGATGAATTTCTGAATTATACACCTGAAACCAATATTACACTTTATGTTAAGTAACTGAAATTTAAATAAAAACTTAAATAAATAAAATAAAATATAAAATAAAAATCCCCAACCTGTATTGGTAGCCATTAATTTTATAGTGGGAAGATTAATTCTCTTTGTCTCAGTTTGTAAGATACAACATTATGAATAATTTGCGATTGCTATTTCAAACTTAGGTGAAATAAAAAGGTGGTTCTTTCATAATGTCTGAGACTAATAGAGAAAAATTTCCTTAAATCATATCAATATTTCTTTAATGATAAAAAGTATTTTAGTATCTTAAAGAAATTATATAATTTTCATAGGGACCACCAAAATCACATTAAGATGATATTTTAATACCTAAATCAGGTTATAAATTATTTATTGAAGGAAATTTTGAGGTGTAGTGAAATTAATTATTAATAGAACAGATGAAAATTTCCTTAAAATACAGAGTTTGAAAATGGTATATGTTATCAGTTTTCCATGTGTAACCTTATGTTTTTCACAAAAGCCTGGGAACTTAAAACAATTTTTAGAAATATCCTATAATTTGTGAAAATATTTTTAAGTCATCTGAACTACCAAACATTGTTTCCATATAATCTCTCATTATTTGGGAGCAAAAGTCTGTAACTGTCTGTACATAGGCAAACTGAATATATTAGCATTATCTAGTTGATTAATCATCTAATCATTCATTTAACTATTGAAAAATTACTTGCTATTATCCAAGTCACTCATTATATTTACATACAAAATCATATCGCATGCATGTATAATCCTCCTGTATACTGACAAATTTTTTTTAATGTTTATTTATTTTTGAGGAAGAGAGAGCATGAGCAGGGGAGGGGCAGAGAGAGAGGGAGACGGAATCTGAAACAGGCTCTAGGCTTTGCGTTGTCAGCACAGAGCTTGACGTGGGATTTGATCTCGGGATCTGAGAGATCATGACCTGAGCTGAAGGCAGATGCTTAACCAACTGAGCTACCCAGGCACCCATACACTGACAAATATTTAAATAATGTTATATGAAAGTCAGATTTTTAAGTGATAACAAACTCCTCTGGCTTGTGGTAAAAGACTGAATATTAACAGGATGCCGTTCTGGTTTGGGTTTAAGACCTGCCCATTATCCATAAATATTAGTCATATTCACAAAATTAAGTTTTACTTGTGTTTCTAATTACCTGATTCACACCTGAATTTCCTGCTCTCACAGAAAAACCCAATCCTTGTATAACACTTTTGTTGTAATTACATCTCTCCATTTTTCCTAATTCTTTACTTCTGTATTCACCGTTTTTCCAGTGGAGGTGAATTTTCTCCTGCCAGGCTTCAATTTCCAGCTCTGGGTTTTCTAGGTTCTCCAGTACTTACTTCTTAGATTACTATAGACACTGAAGGCTTCATGTGGCCAGTAAAGTTTTATATAGCATTTTTTAATTAAAAAAAAGCAATGTGTGTTAATTATAAAAAGCTTGGCATATATAGGTAAGACAAAATAAAAATGACCCCCTGCCTTTGAACAATGATCCAGGTTTAGCTAAACTTTCTGGTGTCTGTTTCTCTTCTTCTTGCTCTCTTGATTTATAAATGTACCTTACCTTGGGGTGGCTGGGTGGCTCAATTGGTTGAGTGTCCAGCTCTTGATTTCCACTCAGGTCATGATCTCACATTTCATGAGACGAAGCCCCACCTCGGGCTCTGCGCTGAACGCTGAGTGTGGGGCCTGCTTGAGATTCTCTCTTGCCCTCTCCCTATGCCCCTCCCCCACTCATGTGCTTTCTCTCTCTCCCAATAAATAAATAATAAATAAATAAACATTTGAAATAAATAAATAAATAAATAAATTTACCTCACCTCTAAAGGATCAAATACAACCTCATAACTGTCATCTATTCAGTTCATATAATCTAATTTAAATATAAAAGGTTAAATTGTATTCCATTTTGTAAGTATTTACACAGTATTTAGTCAACCCTAGTTGTGAGCACTTAGATTATCTCTAAATGTTAAGTATATAAAAAGTGTTGTGATGAATTTGCATCTTCCTGAGTTTGTTTTGCTCAATTCTTAGGATTCTGTATCAAAAGGTATGAACATTTCTGAAGCATTTTTAAAAACCACAATTTAGCGTATGCTCAATGCTGAAAACATAAAAACAAAGTAGACACAGAAAAGCTCAATAAGGGGGAAAATTACCTAGTCACATCTCCCAAGGATAATTACCTTTTAACTCTTTCTCTGTGCCTTTTCATCTTCTTCCCCATACTATTCACATACTCATTAGACAAATGCTGTCCTGCTGTATGTGGGTTTATGTGCCATTTCATTTGTAATTTTTCACATTGCACCATTTATTATACATTCACATGCCAATAAATATTTCTTACAATTATATTCTAAATGCATAGTATCATATTATTATATCATATTGAGATAACAAACGTATCTAACCATCAACTCTAGGTTCTTTTCAACTTATTGTGGTTAACATGCTAATACTTTTTAAACATTTATGATTAAATCATAAAGGTATAATAAATGTTCTTGTGGTTGTCCAGTGGCTGTAACACAATTAGCATTATGTACTGGGTGTAGATTGTCCGGGTCAATATTTAGCATATATTTAAATATCTTAATAAGTACTCAGTAAAGTATATTAAAAATTATAATTTATGTACCTACTAGCGGATGGTTTTCCTGCTTTACCAGCAACACTGGCTAGCATAGAAGGTTTAAATGTGTAGCACCTAAAGGTGGAATAATTCATTATAAATTAACTTGCCATATACGAATATTTGATTACTAGATTGCAGTTTAATTTTCAGGTGTTTCTTCATTGTTGATTCTTGTTAGTATCCTAGACAAAAACACAGGACGTGTCACAAATGGATATTTGAAAGAAATTTAATAAAGGAGAATTTTACAAAATAAGGGTCGGTGTGTACGAGAACCACAAGGGAAGGTGCTCATCTTGTGCGCTAGTAACGCAGGGGAGCCGTTGCCGACCCCAGCCGGAAGTGACAAGGAGAGAGTTGTCCCCAGAATCCAGATGCACAGAGCTGTGTGAAGAGGCCCCCTGGTGGAGGCTGTGGCCTCATGCTCAGGGATGACCTGAAGAGAAAGAGAATAAGGAACCGCAGCCACACTTTCTGCCTCATGTCTCCTCCCAGTGATACCACTACACCCAGTCACAGGCAGTGGGTACGAAAGCCCAGAGCATGGAATCCCACAGCACGATGACCTTCCTTTACTCTCGTATTGATGGTTTTGTCTTTTTTCTAAGTGTTTATTATAGTTATTTGTACATCAAATGAAATAGCCTTTTCCAGTACGTGATGTGAATATATTTTCCAAATGTCACCTTTTAGTTTTGTTGCTCTGTCATGGGCACAAGTTACTCTTACTTATGTCATCAAGCTGGTCTTTTTCTTCTTGATGGCTTTCTTTGACAGCGATAAAAAAATAGAAAACAAAAATACGCAAATGCACACAACCACCAACCCACACATATACATATACACGCATCCTACTCCATTGTCAATGTAGTTTCTACATATAAATAATATATAAATAATTATTTCTAAATACATATGGTATACGTTCTAAAGTAGATTTTTTCCCCAAATTTGTCATTTAGATATGTATATCTGTATCCATATGTATATATCTACCTGTATCTAAAACTATATCTTTATATCTATCTAATCTATCTATCATCTATCTATCTAATCTACTTATCTATTTATCAGGTTATAAATACACACTTTTTTCTTTCTTCTCTCTTTTCCTTTGTTCACCTTAACTACGATCTATTAGCAAAATATACATCTTAGTGTTTTTCTATCATCTATTAAGTCAGGTTTTCCCACAATACTATATTTTTTAACTAATTTTAATATAGATTTCAAGATTTTATTACTTTAATTTCCACTTTCCCTGTAGCAATTGTGGATTTGCCTACCATCAGCCTCCCACTTTATTTATTTTCATTGCATACATTGCCTTTTAATCTTGACTGTCCACTTATATTACCATTCTACTGTTAGTTTTGAAATGCCAACTTTTCATTTATTAATTCAATTGTTTACATATTTTGCATTGTGAATTTCACAGAATTTTCTATTGTGTCTTTATTCTCCCACAAGAATAATTATTAAAATTTATTTAATACAATACTCACATCTCTGATCTGTATGTTCGGCATCCATTCTCATCTATCAGGAGGAAATAATAAATAATAAATATTGTTATGGAATATTTTATATGCAAAGTGTATGAAGGAATACTATATTGAACCTAAGTTACCTGTGACTCAACTTAAAGAGAAAAATAATACAGATGAAGTCTAAGTCCTTGTTGATAGTTTATTGTTGGTAAATTATTTTCAGATGTTTTTTACTCCTCAGGTTTTACTCTTTCACATTTTACACCTTTCTGAGTGATCTGTGATTTTTTTTTTCTTTACAGACTGTGTTTTCTAATGATCATATGTAATTTTCTTTTACCTTCTTCCTTTCCACTTCATCTATTGACAGACAGTATCTTCTTAGGTCTACTTGTCTACAGATTAGACCAAACACTAGTTCAAATTCTGTTCTGTGCTTAGTATTTATTTAAAGCACAATTATCTGTCTTCATTCAATGTAAAATGTACTTTTTAGATTACAATCTTTATTAGTCTTTGTCTGTTTATTTGTTTCTGAAAATATATGTGAATAGGTGTGGAATGGTAATGCTTGTGGCATTCCTATCCCATGTCCTCTGGCAATCTCAGGAAGCAGAAACTTCACAGCAGAGGGATAGGTCTTCAACTCAGATTAGAAACTCATGATCTTGGATCCAGGTCTCTACTGAAATGCAAATTGTCTCCTTGTTTTCCTTTGGGAAGATAACATTTGGACAATACATGCTGGCAAACCTGGAGAGTTTTATAACTTCTGTTACCTTTTGGATGAAAGTTGGGAAATATTCTGGAAAGGCACTATTTTAATGTATCTAAATGAATTTTTTTTGAACATTCAAAACAAACTTTAAGTCAAATAATTTCTAAATACATTTAATAGTGATAAAATATGCAATAGTAATACTTTTTAGATACCACCCACTTCTATAATAACCTGTGGGTAAAGAAACATGACCACACAAATATATTCCCCACAATATCTGAACAGTATCATCTCTGAAGTTAAACTGCTGACTCATTAAAATCAATTTACCCCATGATTGCAAGATGTGGTAATAGACTTCTGATCCAATATCCAGTAATTAGAAATGGTTAGGACTATTTTACCCTTTACCAAGAGATGCCATAAATTAAATTTTTTGTGGTGCTATATTTTTTTAACCGCTAATCTAATTTATACTACTGTTACAGCTCTTTAGTCAATGTTTTGATTTTAGCATTTTATCAGCGATAATTTATCTTCAGATTGTCTTCTCAAAACAACCATACTAATTACAACCATGTCAAATTTAAAATTATCAAACTAGGTTTATGTTAATAATTCCTCAGATTATTTTGACCTATCAGATAGTCAATATCATAATAAAAAAAAAAACACCTTTCATATATAAAGTAATTTAATCTTCTGGACAATCTGTTGAGTTTGGCACTGTGGTCTCTACATATAAATGAATTAAAGTCCCAAGAAGTCAAGTGACTTATCTTAAGGCAAAAGCCTACCGAGTGACAGAATGCTGAATGTGCTTCTAGATCCCATTTTTCTCAAAATACTATACTCTCATTCCAACAAAAGTCTTCTTCTAAGTTGAATCATTTGTGTGTGTTATGTCCATATTTCTATGCTGTTAATTATTCTTTTTTTCCCGAATGGGGTACTTCCCCCCCACCCCTTGCTCCTCTACTAACGTATGTTAACCATGACCTCATATTAATATTCTTCAATAATCTCATGTTATTACAACCATTTCTTAAATTTCCATTGCGAGTCTAGCATATAGTTTATGATATATCATTTTGCGCTTAGAAAAAATTGGCTAACTCATTCATTCAATAGATATTTATTGAACATCTACTCTTTTGTAAACACAGCAGCCAGTACTAAAGAGGACATTCCAAGATTCAATACAGAAATGCCTGCCTGTGGAGCTTATTTTTAGGGTAAAAGTTATACAAATATAATTGGCTTATTTACTGCTTCAAAATATTATAAGATGTGCTTTAATAAATTAAATATCTCCAAGAATAATTTTACTTCTTCAGAGACTGTGGAGGCTTATTGAATTATTTTATAACTAACAGTTTATCAGTTTCTTACAAAGTTTGAAATACACATATAATTTGACTCAACAATTTTAGTCATTTACCAAAGTGAAATTAAAACTTATGTGGACACAAAACTTGTAAATGTTTATATGGGGTTTATTAATAATTACCACAACTGAAATTGCCTTCAACTGATGAATGTAAAAGCAAACTGCAGTATATTCACACAATGGCAAACTACTTGGTAAGTAAAAGGAAGAAACAGAGGCAAGACCAAGGACAAAGGCAAGAATATGGATGAAACTCTAATGCATAATGTTAAGTGACAAAAGTCAAACTCGAAAGCATATAAACAGTTCCATTAAAAGCACAGTTTTAGGGAAAGAAAGCTGGTCAGTGGTTTCTAAGGGCGGAGGCAAGAGGAGAGGTGTTCTACCAAACGATACAATGGGATTTTGGGGGTGACAGAAATGTTCTATATCCTTATCGTGATAGTGGCCGCATAACTGTGGAATTGTACACATACACGCAAAAGAGTGAGTTTATACTGCAATGAAAACAAAACAAAACAAAAAAACCATTAAGTGAGTTAAAAGTAGACTGAACACGAGAGAAGATAGGATTAGTGCGGAAGAGAAGGTCAACAGAATAGGGATTCTGAAATGCAGAGAATGTATACCTATACCTATACCTACACCTATATCTACACCAAATCAAACAAAACAGGGTGTAAGAGCCACACACAGCTAAAAGTCTGATGATATATGGCAATTTTAGTCCCTATAGGATAGGATAAAATGTGGGATGGGAACCATACTCAATGAGAAAACGACTAAGAATCTTTCAGAACTGATGAAAATAAAATCAAAATACATACTTAAAAAGCTCATCAAATACCATGCAGGAGGAAATCTAGGTACATCATAAACAAACTTATGGGAAGCAAAGAAAAATATTACAAAGAAACAAACAAAATCTCAAATTAGCCAGATAAAATGACACATGCCTTGTAAAGAGCACAAATAAGACTGAGGACTCTCAAGGAGAAATTATGAAAATAAAATACAATCAAATGATATCTAAAGTGCTGAAATTTTTTTTAAAAGCCAGCCAAGAACTCTAAAACCAGTGAAAATATTCTTCAACAAAGAAAGCAAAAATAAAGATAATTTTGGACATTTAAAGGATGAAATAATTTATTGCTAGCATCTTGCAATATAGAAAGTACTGAATTATGTTCTTCAATATAAAGGAAATGATCTCACATGAAATCTGGAACTCTAATAAGGTATAAAAATTAGTGGAACAAATAACTGTGCCTAGTATAAAACAATATGGACTATTTGAAACCAAAAATTATATTGTCTTATATGACTATTCCATGAAGGATAAAATTTATTTATTTTTTGATTGATTTAGGTATTTTTAATGTTTGTTTATTTTGAGAGAGACAGAGAGACCACGAGTCAAGGAGAGACAGAGATAGAGGGAGAGAGAGAATCCTAAGCAGGCTCTGCACTCAGAGGGGAACCTGTGTCGGGCTCAATCTCATGACTGTGAGACCATGACCCAAGCCAAAATCAAAAGTTAGATGCAGCCAAGCCACCTAGGTGCCCAGGATGAGATTAATTCAAATAGTTAAACAGTTATAAAGTTCTTACATTATTTCTTAAGTGCAAATAATTTACTGTTGATTGCAATAAGTCAAGACTATATAATATATTTTTCAGGTGAGCATGGAAAGTAATAAAATGAATAGTATATTCATATTAATAGTATATTAATGATATAACAAATACAAGTAAACAATGACAAAAGCAATCAAGATAGACATATTTTGTGCAGAAATTTAAACATTCTTAGCTATTTAAAACAGAGAAAAGTGCATGATATATTCTGAGCAACTTTTAGGTGATAGAGGCATTGCTAAATCCGTGAATATATCATAAGGATACATTTGCTTATATTTTACAAACCTATGAATTATTGTATATCATTTATTTATCTTAAATGTGATACTGTCTGTAAGCTCCTTGAATGAAATGAATTTACTAAAGATAAATAAACCTTTAAAATAGGTACCCTACTGCCAGCAATGGTCCACTTATGTGCATTACAATTCCGTTTTGTTCATTGTTTCAAAAGTATTTATGATATAAACACTTAATATTTGTGGCAAATGTTGAACTATTTAATATATTCTGCATTGGTTTAACTATATGTGGGTGAAAATTTATGCCTTTAATTATCTGCATTTTCAATTGATAAGAAAGACAAATTATGAAGTAATAACTGAAATCAATGCAGTTGGAAATGAAAGCGAAGCTCTGTATCTTTTGCTATTTAAGCTTCTAAGTTTTCTATCTATTTTTTATTACAGTGGCTCTTGATGTATTGTGTTTCTTGGACACTTACTCAAAACAAAAACATATGAGAAAAATTAAATATTGATGTTCACAGTAGGATAGTTGCAATATTTCATGGAGTTTTACCAAATAAGCAATATTTCTACTTGCTAGGACATTCTTTGTTGATGAAAGATTATTTTTCTTTCCACTCAAAGGAAATCAGAAAAGTCATTTTAAACTATATTTAGCTGTTATGGAACTATTTACTTCTTTTTCTCAGAGGCAAATAGACATGAAATATGATAGAATTGTTGACCAAGATGGCTTTTCCTGTGACAAATCTGATGATCTCTGTGTTTTAAAAAGAAGCCATGTTGTATCTTAGAAACATGGCTGTATTCTATTGGAAATGTTTGAAATATTTTTCCTTTAAAAACATGTTGACCTTTCTACAAATAAATTCTTCTTTCCACTGAAGTGTAAAAATTTTACATACATATACAGAAATACTTGGATCTTTTCATAATATTGAAATCAACAATAAACAGATAAAATATATAGCTCTACAACTCACAAATCCAATTTCTCATTTTATTTGGTCACAGATGATATAAATATATATATATATATATATATATATATATATATATTTCTATAACATGTAAATATAAATATATTATATTTAAAATATAATTTGAAAGTTTCTGTCAATATCTAAGTATATATGCTCTGGGATTCAGCATTATTGACTTAGAAACAATTCAACTAAACACTCCAAATCTCTTGCAGATTCTCTACTATATTAAAGGTCATTATGGCTGAGTTAAGCAGACACAAATGCAGGCAGTACCATTTATTTTTCTCACTTATTGATATAGTAAATCTCAAATGATTTTCTATAATAATAATAATAATAACAGTAATAACAATGCTAATCTAGAAGTGAAAATTGAAATCAAATGGAAAATTATATTAAGACTATATTGAAATTAAATTAAAAATTTTTAATGAAAAAAGGCATGTCTTAAGACAAAATTAACTGAAATTCTTCAAGGCACTGGAGATTTACAAATTAATGAAATCATAGTTTCAGGAATGCTGGATGGAAGGAATTGACCACCATGCAGTGAATGACAGTATGCTGCACAGTAGGCACCTTCTGTCCTTGACCTCTGGGAACTTCCTGACTATGCAAGATGAGAAGTATGCATATTTTAAAGAGATAAAATATCAATTTTTAAATATGTATAAATAATTTTATAAAAAGTAAGGGAAATAGGTGTCAGGAAAGCAAACTTTCAAAGATATCTAGGAAAAACATCCTGAGATTAATCTGAGATAGCCTTTGAGTAAGAATTCAAATTGCATTGAATAGCAAACTTGTGCAGCAACTCTGGAAGACAAAATGCAATTTCCTCAAAAACTTAAAAATAGAACTACTCTATGATCCAGCAATCACCCAAAATCTACAAAAACACTATTTCAAAGCCATATATACACCCCTATGTTTACTGCAGCATTATTTACACTAGCCAAGGTGGGGAAGGAGCTCAAGTGTCCATCAATTAATGAATGGTTAAAGAAGATGTGGTGTGTATATATACAATGGAATATTATTTAGCCCTAAAAATGAATGAAATCTTGCCATTTACAACAACGTGGATGGGGTTAGAGAGTGTTATGCTAAGTGAAATAAGTCAGAGAAAGACACTACCGTATTATTTCACTCATATGTGGAATTTCAGAAACAAAACAAGCAATCATAGGGGGGAAAAAAGACAGAGGAAAACCAAGAACAGACTCTTAACTACAGGAAAGTGAACTGATGGTCACTAGAGGGAAGGTGGATGAGAGGATGGGTGAAATAAGTAATAGGGATTAAGTGGCACGTTTGTTGTAATGGGCACTGGGTGTTTTATTGAAGTGTTGAATCACTACGCTGTACACTGTATCTTAATTATATTTTAAATAAAAACTAAAAAGTAAAAGAAAATAAAATTTGTCAGTGAAAATTATTGCATTGAATAAGAAAATGTACAGAGAGGTCACTAAAATTGGGTAAATAAATATATTAAGTATGTACAATATGGTAGGTGTTTCTGTAGGCACTTTCTATTTATTATCATCCCCAACATTTTAATTTTAATCATCATTAGGGGCCTGGGCTTCTATTGTTTTATTTTTAAAATAAGAAATCAGAAGTCTGACATAAAAAATCCCCTAAGTCATAGAGCTATTAAGAAATAGATCCAGAATTCAAACTCGGGCTAATATCTGAGACTGCTTTACAAACCACACTGTTGTATTACTTAGACCCTCCAATGGAGGATACAAAGACATAAGTTTAATATGTTAGCTAAAAGCATATTTTTGGTTATTAACATTTATGATATTAGAGAAAATCGGACGTGAAGAACATGCTGGATCAGATTTGAAAGAGTCATGTAATACGTACAAGGTAAGAAATTTGAATTGGGATCTGTAGTCAATGATAGACATTTTTTGATAAATAAATACATAGAGATAGAAATAGATAAGTTAATAGCAGATGTACTAAGGATCTCTAATGTCACTAACATTCATTTACCTATTTGTTTACTTAACCAGTGCTTACTAAGTGTAAAAACTGTTTACAGAGATGCTTATTATATGTCAGACACCATGCTACACATAAGGATCCTGATACAAATTAGAGACATTTACTGCTATAAAAAATTTATTAAAATATTTTTAAAGTCAGGAGAATATTAAAGTTTAATATGGTAATAACACTTTGGGGTATGCTATTCTATGATGCATACAGATTTGTGCAATATATTAAATTATTTATATCATAATATATAATGAAAATATATGGATGTACAAATGCACACATATTTAAATTCCCACACAATATATAAACATATACTTGATTTATCATATAAGTGTCAGAAATTCACATAATTTATACATAGTTTCATGGAGCATATTACTACCATACATACGGAAATAGAAAACATAATGACATAAATTAATAATGTTTATAGTGTTCAATATTAAGCTCAACATAACCCAGAGGATAAATCAATATACAAAAAAGAGTTTAATGAAAATTATCCAAATTGAAGCACAAGAAGGAAAAAAATCACAAATGAAGAAAAACAAAATACAGTTTGAAAACAGACCAGTTTTGAGAGAATATCAAATGGTCCAGCATAGTTGAACTTGACATTTAAGTAGGAGAAGAGAGAAAAAAAGTCATAAGAAATATTTAAAGATACAATGACCAAGAATTTTGCAAAAATAATGAAAGACTTTCAAGCTCATAGGCAATAATATCTGAAAATCCTGTACTGGAGAAGAAAGGAATTAAAAAAAATACTAAAACCTAAATATCAATTCGTATATTCAGTGCTAAAAAAGGAAAATCATGAAGGTAGCCAGAGAAGATTGCAATATGTTTTACAAATAAAGATAGCAAATAATTTATCTTCCTTCACATACATTCATACACACATACAAAGATGCATATAAACATGCATATTAAGTATGTACATGTTTTAGAAATTTTGTGTTTGCATTGACACTTCCAATTCTGTTGTGTCTCAACTGGACTCTTTTTTGCCTTCACCCACTCTGTGTTTTCATCTTCTATCTTCCACAATGAGATCTCTGGTGCCCAATAATATCAACACATGTACTTATTTCCTCAACAACCCTAAAATACAGATAAAATAGTTTCAGAATTGTTTTATTCATACTGTTAATAATGAAACTTATTTAAAAAAAAACAGTTTAGGCTACCTTTTGCCATTTTTCACCTACCTCACAAAGACCTGGTCAAGAACAAAGGTTGCATTGAAATAACTTTGTAGGACCAAGATGGAGCCACTCCTGCTCAGAGTGCCATGTCAGCAAACTGAAACTTAGATTAACGTCCATGGCTGTGTAAATGCTCCACTTGACCAAACATCAGCAGATCGAATCAGCTGATCCACAAACACGAAGCTTGCTCTGGTCCTTCTCACCCCCAAACAAGGTTGATAAAGTGGCCCCAGACAATCAGATATTTTTATCTTTTCCTCTATCCTATTCTTCCTTGTTCTTTATTCTTTATCCTATAAAAGCTTTCTACCTTCTTCTCCTTTTGTATTTCTTCAAAAAGAGACTGCCTACTTTATGAAGTGTTAAATAATGTTTATTTGTATTGCCTAAATTATCTTCATTAATCATTTTTTAACAGTTTTTGGTAGCTAGGAATGGGATCTGAAGCTAACCGCTAATAACCCAAAAGAAGAGACTCATAGATGAGGGGCTGGGCACTGAAATGGTGAACCTTTGAGTTCACTGTTCTTCTTGCTGTTATCCAGTGCTATGGGTAAATCACTCAGATTTGAACTCCGCTTCTATGCATACGGTTCTTCAATCCAAACAAACTTAAATACACACACGCATGCACACACACACACACACATGTGTGCATGTGTTTATTTTATGTGTGTATGTATACATACAAACTCTAACTGAAATATATATGTATCATATGTATTGTATTGTACTGTAGTACTGTACATAGTACTGTATATATACATTGTACTGTGTGTGTGTGTGTGTGTGTGTGTGTGTGTGTGCGTGTGTGTGCACATAGTCCCCAGAAACGTGTCAGGGTAGTTATAATGGGAGTCCGAAACAGACGGTGGTTATTAAGGGACTTAAAAACCTTGAAGTAAGTTCACAGCATAAACTCTTGGGGGACTTAGAAAAATGGATTTAGACAAGAAATTCAAACTGTTTTGACCATCAAAATAAAAATCTAAGTGGGCATAAGTTGGCTTACTAAAAGACATTAGAGCACCTGCTGCCATAAAAGACATCTTCCCATGAAAGAAATAATAGATCTATTGCTAATGGGGATCTAAGAAGCCCAACCTGAAAAAACGGTGTGCATGATACAGCACTTAAAAGCTGTTAGAGTGATCACCACCTAACTCTATGACTCCAATGTTAGGGTAAGTTAGTCACAGAATGGGTTAGATTGACCTTGCTGGGTCCCCCCAGTGTTTAATGTCACTTTTAAACCCTTTCATGGCTCATTAATGAACATGGAATTCTAGTCAGTTTTATAAGTTACTTTAGCATAGCATTCAAAGAAAAAGACTTTGTTTCTGGGCCCATCATTACAAATAACCGGATATCTTCATGGATCCTTACCATGCACGTGAATTTTCAGTTCCATATTAGATTCGAACTTAAATCTAACTGATTTAAGGAATATCTGGGTCACCATGAAGAAGGTTTTTAGTTACCTCCTTGTGAAATAATGCCACCTTTCATTAATCGATAATTTTGCTTTCATAAATAAAATAGTTGCCTGATTCCTATCATCTGAAAACATGAAGAATAAATATGAAAAAATGTAATTTGCCCCTCCATGCTACTATATAGAGTTCAAATTAAGTCATAAATCAAGGATTTCCTAAATTATTCCAAACTTCCAGTGTTCACTTACATTGTTTTACACTCTCTAAAATGAAAAATAAAATCTCTTAACTGCATTTCTCTATTTTCTAGATTTTACTCTGAAAATCCTGTTGGTTAGCTGGGTTATTAGTCTGTGACCATTGTATAAAACTAGTTCTCTAAGTTCAACCTCAAACACCTAAGTTTACCTGATGTTAACACATTAAATAAAAATAATATCTACTTTTAAAATATTCTTAAATTGAGCAGCATATTTTTTTGCTCTTATATACATTAACGTTCATTCATTCACAACACTCTCAAGGGAGTGAATTTTAAAATATATGTGCACATGTTTTTACTCTTTGCTATACAAAGATAAAGTCACACTGCCCTCTTTTGGTCAAATTCAGCTTATTTTATGGGGGGAATTGATTTCTATGGAGCAAAATCAGGACCCAGAAAGAAATAAACATGAGTTAGATAGTAAACAAAACTTCTTACAAATGGTAAACAAAGAAACGTTTGCCGTATTTCAATTTTACCCTCAATGGCACTCATTTTGGATTGTTTATCTGCTTGTTTGATTAATTTTAATTTTCACCATGTATTTCTCTGACTTACGTATATAACAATTTTGCTCATTTAAAATAATTTTGTTTATATATATGTAAATAGTTATAGTTATTTGTTAACTGTGGTTTTATGTGCATAAGTTCCATAATTGTTACGAAGTCTCTTTATCTGTACATTTTAAAATTGTGCTGTCATTCTATCCTATGTATGATTTATCTCTAAAAATATGTGGCAATAGCTTTAGGTCAGTAATAAACTAGAGGATGTAAAGCACAATGTGAATACAAGTCCACGACATGATCTCTGTGAGAGCTGTTTAAACTTGCTTTCTTAACCATCACAAGTATTGTAACTATTGTCATTATTATGTAAGCATTAACTTTTTGGACTTCCTAGATTAAAGCTAAATAAACATGATTTTTTTTATTAATACTTATTTCCAGGCCCAGTATTTTCATAGGAAAAACTGAACTTCACACTGGCATTGCCATTTAGAATTAGCCAAAGATCCTGCTAATTGTCTGAAGGTTTATATCCCCTCAAAATTCATATAATGAAATACCAACAACACCAAAAGACTATAGTATTAGGATATGGGGTCTTGAGAGGTGCTTAGGTCATGAGGGTGGGCCCTCATGAGGGCCAGTGTTATATAAAGGATGCTCCAGAAAGATCCGTAGTCCCTCTGACCATGAAAACACACATAGAGAAGGTACTACATACGGATGAACCAGAAAGTAGGCCTTTGCCAAAAAGGCACCATGACCCTTCCATGGAAGGGAAGTCCCACCATGAGGACTTCCTAGCCTCCAGAACCACAAAAAGTATTTTTTTGTTGTTGTTTATAAGCTACCCAGACTTTGGGTAGCAGCCCAAAAATACTAAGAACTTAAAACTTAACCTTAGCATATTAATCACTAATACTTCACATGAAAACAGATAAATAAAAGATTGGGTAACATACTAACTAGCTTTATTGTAATTACTATCTTAAATGGAGAGAATACACATTGAAATTGATTTAAAGATGGGTTCCTCACATAGTCATGAAGTCATACTCTCTTTCTATCCAAGATAATTGGCCTTTTCCAGAAATAGAAGGAGAAAGAATTTTGCTTTTGCCCTATCTCATTTCATCCCTTTCTATTTCAAAGAACCAGTCATGAGATGATATAATCCTTATCATGGTCAAAAAATAATTATTCAAAAAGGATTCAGATAAATTTGGAATACCAGCATAATGCATAGTATATGGTACTGTGTAGAAAGTGTCTATTAGCTACAGGATATTGGAAGAGAGCACAGTAGGAGAATCACCAGTGGCTGAAAGGTCGGCCAAATCCTGGATGGTGGAAAAAGAATGAGTACACCTGGCTGAATGAAATAGCTGAGAAAATGAAAGACTGACTTAGCTAGCCCAGACTAACATCTTGGATTTATTCTTTGAAGTTCTGTGCTCAGAATTTAAAAACCTAACTGTGGACAGAAGTAGAAGGTAATCACACTTCCATCTCTCTTCTGTACTGAAAATAGGATGAATTCATTACCACACCTCACCCCCAATTCGACATATAACCCTAACGATTTCCCTAAAGGATAAAGTGTATTTTGCTACAGTTAAAATAAAAAAGTAATCTACATTATTGGAGGGTATGAACAGGGTGTTCGTCACCTGTAATTGAAGGATTTAAGTCTAGCATTCAATTAATCTTCTGTAATAACAGATCATAAAGCGTTTCTCAAAATTCAATACACATTACAATCACTTGGAGAAGTTAAAATACAGAATCTTGGATTCCATCCAGGTCAGGAGGTGTGAGATACAGCCTTATGATCAACAACCTCCAAAGTGATACTAATTATGGCAGTGTGTGGACCACGTTTCGGAGAGAAAAATCTCAGAAGACAGTAGATGGAATTATCCTCATAAGAAAGTGCTTTAGGTCTTACTTATTTTAATAATTTGTATTCTGATATGATTTTCAAAATTTCATTTTGTTTATTAAAAAATTAAAGAAATCTATTGGCCTGAGACTACTATTTTTATTTCCAGCAATCTTGCTAAAACCATTTGTTAATATATTACTATATTCTCTAAATAATTATATCATTTTCAAACATTTGTAAAGATTACATTATTATTCTGACATCTACATTGACTTCATCACTTGTCTCAGTATAATAAGCCAAGACATTTTTGCAAAATGCATGAATTTTTTTTAATTAATTAGAGAAGAGGGATGGTGTGAAATGGCAGAGATGAAAGTCTTAAAAGGGAAAAATTTTCAGATGATACAAAAACCACCCAGCACCATGTGGCTTATTTTTATAATTAAGACTTTTATTATATATTTCCAAACAGTCTGTACTACTGAACAGAAACAAATGAAAATATATACAATATCAGTGGTCCTGTCTCAAAGAACACAGGTACTCTATGATCCTGCCATCATTTGTTTTCATAACATGAATTTATTTTGACGGCCTTAAGGGTACAAAGTATTGTAAGGATTGAAACTTCTTATATAAAGTTTCCTCTTATTCTAATAAATTTTCTAAGAGTATGGGTATTAACTAGATCATTTAAAAATAACTTGTCTCTGTTGCATGAAGATTTTATCTCTCGCACAAACTACCTGTTTTCTCAGTACATCGAATTCATTTATATCTTAGGTTTCAAGGACCAGTAAAGTACTTAAAAATATATGTTGATCCCTTTTGTGATTCAGAGAAAAGCTTAAACCCACAATTGTATGCAATCTCTTAAAGCATGTCGACATTATTGATTAAATCATCATTGCAATAAAGTTCTCTATATTTTGCAAAACCATCAGTTAAATATATTTCCCTTCTCCTTTTTCTTATCTTCCTTATATTTTGTCTTTTTTTCTGAAACCTCTCTCTCCTGCTACCATCTCTTTCGCCTGCTAATCAACCACATGAGTTCTTTTATATATTGCTTTTTATGAAATTTAAATGCTTTCCATGTGGCAATAGACTTGAATACACTAACTCAAACCTCAAATTTCTTTTAATGTATCCATGGAACATTTACCATTTCAACAATAGGCTTCCTTATATGTGCAAAAAACTGGAAGTGTTATTTCTAACTTGTTGGTGATAAAAGTTTGCCTCAAAGGATAATTTTATCAGTAATTGCATACACTAGACTTCAAGTGAAGTCTTCCCAAAATAATGTCCTTTTTGTATTATTAAAGCTAAAAGAACCCCTAGAATAATCACACTACTGGGTATTTACCAAAAAGTTTAAAAGACAGTAATTCAAAGGGATAGTCACATCCCTATGTTTATAGCAGCATTTCTACAATAGCCAAATTATGGAAGCAGCCCAAGTGGTGTCTACTGACAGAAGAATGGAGAAAGAAGACGTGATATACATGTGTATATCACGTATACCACATATAGATAGTTGTAGATAGATATAGGTATAGAGGATATAGATAGATATAGATATAGATATAGATATAGATATAGATATAGATAACTGAAACTAATAGAACACTGTATGTTGTTAACTATTAACTATACTGGAATTAAAATTTAAAAAACTGAATAAAAATAAAAATTAAAAAAAGATAAAATCATCTCTAGAGACTTATTTTCCAGAAAAAATAATGTGCTCACTACAATTATTCTTACAGTCTTGAAATCCCATTCCTCAATATCTGATATCCCAATATCAATATCTGATTGAAATTTAACCATTGAACCTTAATTATACATATATTTATTGCATGTCTAATAGATATTTTACACAAGAAAATCTCAACATCCAAAAAACAAATAATCCAGTTTAAAAATGGGAAGAACACGAATAGACAGTTTTCCAAAGAAGACATACAGATGGCTAACAGATACATGTAAAGATGCTCAACCTCATTCATTATCAGGGAAATACAAATCAAAACTACAATGAGATATCTGCTCACTCCTGCTAGAATGACTAAAATTAACAACCCAGAAACAACGGATGTTGGCCAGGATGTGGGGAAAGAGGAACCCTCTTTCACGGTTGGTGGGAGAGTAAACTGGTGTAGCTTCTCTGGAAAACAGTATACAGGTTCCTCAAAAAGATAAAAATAGAACTACCCTCTAATCTAGCAATTGCATTAGTAGCTATTTACTCAAAGGATATAAAAATACTGATCCGAAGGGACACATAAATCCCTCAGGTTTACAGTAGCATTATCGACAATAGCCAAATTATGGAAAGAGCCCAATTGTCCATCGACTGCTGAATGGATAAAGAAGATGTCGTATATATTTATATACACAGTGGAATATCACTCATCCACCAACAAGAATGAAATTTTGCCATTTGCAAAAACATGGGTGGAGCTAGAGTGTATTATGGTAAGCTAAATCAGTCAGTAAAAGACAAATATGATTTCACTCATATGTGGAATTTAGGAAATGAAACAGATGAACGTAGGGGAAAAATAGAGTTAGGCAAACCATAAAGCATACTCTTAACCACAGAGAGAAATCTGGGGAGTATTGGAGGGAATGGTGGGGTGATGGGTTAAATGGATGATGGGTATTAAGGAGGGCACTTGTGATGAGCACCAGGTGTTATATCACTGGGGTGCCTGTGGGCTCAGTCATTTAAATGTCTAACTCTTGATTTCAGCTCCATTCATGATCTCAAAGTTCATTAGTTTGAGCCTCATGTTGGGCTCTGAGCTTGCAGTGCAGAGCTTGCTTGGTATTCTCTCTCTCTGTGCCTCCCCTGCTTGCGTTCTCTCTGTCTCTCAAAATAAACTTTTCTAAAAAAGTAATGAATCACTAAATTCTACTCCTGAAACTAATATTACACTATATATTAACTAATAGGAATTTAAATAGAAACTTGAAACAAAGAAAAGAAAGGAAAAGAAAAGAAAAGAAAAGAAAAGAAAAGAAAAGAAAAGAAAAGAAAAGAAAAAAGAAAAGAGAATTTTCTCTTGCCCCAATTTATTCAGGCTCCAAGGCTCTTTATTTCTTTGTGTAGAATCTAGCTTCTGAATGCCATTATCTTTCTTGTGCTTTAGGAACTTCTTTTAATATCCCTTGTAGAGTACATCATATCTGCTAGCTGTAAATTCCCTCAAATGTTGTTTGAACACTTTTTTTTCTTTATTGAAAAATACTTTCGAGGTGCCTGGGTGGCTCAGCCGGTTAAGTGTCTGACTCTTGGTTTTGACTCAGGTCATGATCTCCCAGTTCGTGGGTTCAAGGCCCATGTCGGGCTCCATGCTAACAGCTCAAAATAAATGAATAAACATAAAACAAAAGAAAAATATATTTGATTACCTATGGATGAGTTGATAGTTCTTTGTTGTTTTTCTCTTTTATATTTTATCACTTTAAATATGTCTTTCCACTGTAAAAGACAAAATAACTTGCACATTTGATGAAAAATCTGTTATAGATTTCATTTTTTTAAACTTTTTTTTAAGGTTTATTTATTTTTGCGACAGAGAGAGACAGAGTATGAACGGGGGAGGGTCAGAGAGAGGGAGACACAGAATCCAAAACAGGCTCCAGGCTCCGAGCTGTCAGTACAGAGCCCGATGCGGGCCTCGAACTCAAGGACTGCGAGATTGTGACCTGAGCCAAAGTCGGCCGCTCAACCAACTGAGCCACCCAGGCGCCCCAGATTTCATTTTTTAAAATGTATTTGTGTCTATCTTTTTCTCTGTCTTTGAGCTATTACAGCAGTTTTCCCCAACGGTTCGAATACGATATGCCTAGGTGTAACTTTTGTCCCTGTTTGTTGTTGTTTTGTGTTTTTTGTTGGTTTGGTATTACTTACTTTGTTTTTGTTGGTTTCTGTTTTTCTTATCTGATACTCTCTAAGCTTCCTGGTTATGTGCTTAAGTGTCATTGATTTTGAAAAACTATTTTGATAAAGTCTCAGCTATTATTTCTTTAACTATTCTTGCTTCTTTGTCCTCTTCTCATTTTGGAATTCCAACTGTACACATTTAGATTATTTGATAGGGCATGGCAGTATTTGGGTGATTCTTTTTCCTCCTTTGTCTTTATCATATTTCAGTTTGACTGTTTTCTCTGGTTTTGTCTTCAAGTTCACGGACTCCTCAGCTGTGATGGGTCTATCAATGAGGCCATCAAAGGCATTATTTATCTGTTACTGTTTTCTTCTACCATTTGTATTTGATTTTCACTAAAAGTTTCTTTCCCATATCTCTAATAAAATTACCCATCTACTCTTACATTGTCCGTCTTTCCTACTAGAGCCTTTAATAAGTCAACCATAGTTATTTTAAATTCCTTGTTGGATGATTTTGTCTGTGTCATGTCTGCATCTGTTTCTGCTGATTGTTTTGCCTCTTGGCTATCTTTTTTGTTTGTTTGTTTCTTTTTTTTTTCTTTTTTTGTATGTATCATAGTTTTTTGTTGAAACTCAACCAAGCTGTGTAAGACTCTAGGGTTGAGACAATTAGTGGAGGTAAGCACAGTTTTCTTATGCTAAGCCTGTATTGAGGGAGTTTTGGATGAAACCATTAGAAATTGCATTGAGTTTAAAGTTTTTGTCTCTATAGTCCCTTTCACTGCATCACAGACTTCAAATTGTTCTATTTTAGTGTTTCTCAAACTTGGCACCATTTATAGTTTTGACTGGATAAAGATTTTTGTGGAGATATTTCCTGTACATTCCAGGATATTTATCAGCATCACTGGTTTCTAGATGGTAGATGCAAATCATGAAAAAAAAAATAAAATTGTCTGCAGTTATGGTTAACCGTCCCCTGGGGAATGATAAAGTGACCTGTAGCTGAGAACCACAGTTCTTGCTGTGTTTCAGTGGAAACTGGGTTTTTCAGAAGTAGTTTTAAATGTCTGTTACCACCTCTGCTTTAGATTATGCCTTTTGTGCTGTATTCAGAGTGAATCTCTTTGTCACACTCATTCTTCTACTGTCCCTCTCCCTGAAGTACCCTGCTGTTATCTGTTATTTGATATTATGTAGTCTGCAGGTGTGGGGAGCAGTATACAAAGTGAAGTTAGACAGGCACCATGCTCCTGGGTCTTGTGGGTATGGCTTTTTCAGGGTTCCAGAACCTCCACTGGCTGTCATGCTGAGACCAACATATAGTACTTCCCTTTCTCCAAGGTATGGCGTATGTGCCCATGCACATCCGTGTGTGTATGTGCGTGGGCATGCATGTGTATGTTTCCCTGATTCTGTCTTCTGGATTTCAATGGCTTTCCACCAGCATCATAATTCCATTAGTATTTGTTGTCCTTTTTCTACAGATTAAGCCTTCCATTTCATAGAGTGGTTGAAGGGTCCAAATGTAATGTCATGCCCCTCATGAGGCTGCCACTGCTCTACTCCCTTTGTCTGAACTACAAGCGACACTTTTCTCAGCGTACTGGTCAGTCTTTGTGTTAGCACATGTTGGGGTTTATTTTAAAAATGTAAGTTGGTATCGAATCCCACAATATGAGTACTTCATGGGGGTTAGATGCTTTTTTGCCAGTGCACATTCATTTTCCATCTATTCATCAAAACATCCTCGCTGATTTATGCAAACTGTACACAATCGTATGTACCCATGTGAACCAACACTCTTGCCTCACTTCTCTGCAAGTAGTTGTCATCTCCTCGAAATTGACCCATTTTTGTTTGCCCTGCAGCCCCTCTTTGCCTCACGGGGTCAAGAAAAGTCATGAATTTGCAGTCTGTACAGACTTTTTGTTGCGTGGTTAGGAGCAACGTTCTTTCCAGCTCTTTACCCCCTGAGAAGAAACTAGAAGTCTGGCCAATAACTTATTAAGAAACATGACTTGCAATTTGATAAAAATCACTTGAATAATGGATGGTAATATCAAAAGCGTTTTGAGATCAAGGTTCCCACATTTCTTAACTGTGTGATCTTCACTAATTGACTTTACCCATCTATGACTGAACGTACTCATCTGGAAACTGGGAAAAATTATCATATGTGTCTGTAAAGAGTTCAGGAACTTCAGAAAAGTTACTAATCAATAGTAGGTTCTCAATAAATATTGAAAGTAATTATTATCTAAGCTGGGCACCTAACATTGGACATCTAACCTTATTTAAGCTCTTCTAGTTACACACATTGGTTATCAACATTTTGAAAATTAATTCATGTTCCTAAATAAGGTCACATAATAAATCTGTAGCTTGCATTTTGTGTGTTGCATTTAATAAATAATTATAAATAATTCTTATAAGTTATTATCAAGATTATCAAAAATAGAAAGGAGAAAATATTCATAACTATAATTTGAAAGGTGAGAGTTTATGTTTTCTACTAGCTATATTAAAGTAGTTTTGAAACCACATATATCTTTTAAATCTAGCACTTGAATCAGTTAGCAAAGCCTCCACAGAACAAGGGTAATCTTGTTCAAAAGTTAATTTCTCCACTTTTTAAATTTACTTTCATTTTCTTTTTGTATTTTTATGCCAAATACATATCCCACCTTTTCAACAAATCCAGAATGAAAAATAAAGTAGATTTTATTACAATGCATCTTACTTTTAATCTGTGCATTTTATCTCCATTCTTTGCAAGCTCTAAGTATTACGTAGAAGTCTTTGAAACTACCTATATGAAAACAATTTTGGAAAACTGACTTCGTTTTCGCATAGTAATTATTGGCCATCATCACACAAAGTATTTTTTCTTGACCAAAAATTTATCTCTTAAAAGCAGAATAAAGCATTTTTTGTGTATATTTGGAACTCATCATACTATTGAAGATTTTTATAATAAATTGACATTATTATGCCCATATAAAACAGTCTTTTGGTACTTAACAAATAGAAATCAAGAGTTATAAGTATACTCATACTTTTATTCATTCGTTTGGTTGCTAGCTGCTACTTTGTACACCCTGCTAAATATATCTAGGTTGACGGCATGAAATGAATTAATAAGAATTGTTGGTTGCTAAGCTGATCTCTAATGTGCTACATTAAATGCAGAAAGTTATGACTTTTTTTTCTATTTCATGCCTTTTTTTTATGTGGATAAGCCTTATTATTTGCTTTGCTGCACAGTAATCAAGAGTATGAATTAAGGAAAGGATAAGACACAGTAAAATCATAAGCCATTATGAAAACCTTTAGCAGAATTTGCTTACAAGTAAAACCCAGGGTAAACTAATCTCTAAAATAAAAACTGGCACTCGAGTTTTATTTCTTATCCCCCAGTATTCCTGATGGTTTGAAGTAACGCCTTTCCTAAGGGTCATGCCTTTAGGCCGTAATTTTTAATGAATTATAATTTCCCACTAATATTATCTAGTTCCACAGAGTTGAATGCCATCGAATTTTCAAAATAAATCGAATTTATTTTTCATGTAAATATACAGTTGTACACCTTGGAGAGTAGTTACATTTGTGAGACATGTTATGAAACAGGTAGAAGTCAGGCAATCCCAGGTGCAGCATTTTTTTTTTTTATCATCTAAAATGAAACAGATGGTGCCTATTTTTGCTTGAGAGATCCTTTAAATTCTCATGTGCATGTATACTTCAATTAAAAAAAAAGGACTAACACATTGCATAACAACAGTGTCTCTATTTCTGTTAGTAAAAACTCAATTTTCCACTATAATTTTAACTACTGAACATTATAACAACCACATTTTCAAGAGTCAAGGTCCAATTTTGTCCAGTTCAAGCATAATTTATTAGCTGCCATTTATAGGCCACTAAGAGTCTGACGTGGATAAGTGTACTAAAAGCATTTTCAAGTTGCTGAAAGCAATATACTGTGCCCACCATATATTTTATTGTAGCCCCAAAACAACAGGTTTCTTGTGGTAGTAATAATAGTCATAATAAAATACATTGATAAGGATGTTATCGTTTTCATTGGGAAAAATAACTTACTGTGGATTTAAGTAAGAACGTAACAGTACTCTATTTCCATTGTTAAATAATTTTTCCAAATCTCACTGCACAGACATGTGAATGTTATTTCACATAAAATAATATATTTTATTCTCTCACATACATTTGGTGTTTGGTTCCTATAAATAGAGAAAATGTACTACACAATCATAACGAAGGGGATTTCCACTTTCCTTGAAGAGACGTGGTCTGGCCCTCTGCTGATATTTAATCATCTGTAAAACTATTTATGAATAACATCTTTCTGGGGTGCCTGGGTGGCTCAGTTGGTTGAGGCTCTCACTTTGGCTCAGGTTATGATCTCACGGTTCATGAGTTCAAGCCCTGAATCAGGTTCATTGCTGTCAGTGCAGAGCTCACTTCAATTTTTTTTTTTTTTTTTTTTTTTATTTCTGAGAAAGAGAGAGACAGAGTGAGAGCAGGGAAGGAACAGAGAGGGAGACACAGAATCTGAAGCATGCTCCCGGCTCTGAGCTGTCAGCACAGAGCCCGACGCAGGGCTCGAACCCACGAACTGGGAGATCATGACCTGAGCCAAAGTCTGATGCTTAACCAACTGAGCCACCCAGGAGCCATGGAGCCCACTTCAAATCCTCTGTCCCTCTGTCCCTCCGTCCCTCTGCCCTTCCCTCTGCTCATGCTATCTGTCTCAAAAATAAGTAAAACACATTTAAAAATAAATAAATTAATTAACCAAAATTTTTCCTCACCAAGTTTAGAGTCATTGGAGTGATTCCACTCATGAATAAAATAGGTAAGGACCACGATGTAATTACTCAGACTTCCTGTTTATGTTAGTAATGAGTGAATTTTTGTTTAAATTTCAGGAAAGCTTACTCTATAACTATTGTATTTGACATATTCGTGGATTAGAACCATTATTACTTTTATTCAAAGGAAGAATACTTTTATTGCTCTAAGTTTATTCTTAATGTCTGTTTATATATACTGATTTGAAATTTCCCTAATTCCTTCTCGTAAAGAGCTCAACTATATTCAGATATGCCTATCTGAAAAGTTCATATTGGAATCATAATGATACCTAATGTTATTTGTGAAAATTACATGAGGTCTCTATTCATGAGTTTCCCGGATACTGAATTTGAAAGGATGATTAAATATCATTCCAGTAATATTCCAGTAATAATAATGCCACTAATAATCATTTCATGTGTGATTATAGATTGCAATTTGTAAATTACAATTGAGAAAAAAACAATTTGTGTAATCACCAACAATTTTTATGAGCCATTATGATTTCAGAGAAATTTTCTTGTATAATGAATGTTTTTATTATAGAAATCATAAATATGCAAGAAAATAATATAATGTAATTAAAGCAAACACAATATTTACATGGTTTTCAAACAAGAAATATTAGATTAATAGATTCTCAAAGTATCCCATGATTTCTGGAGAGACCTTATGTCATTGACATTTAGTGGTCACCTGAAGAACATTTAATTTTTACCCAGTCTAGATGTATCTTTTGACGAAATGGCTGGTGGTTGTTAAAGCTATTGATATCCCATTGAAGTGAGCGATTCAGCATTTTCTCTTCTGGAGCATTCTGGGAAAAGTGATTTCTTCCTCTTGTATTTCCTAACTAAGAAATTTTGCTAGGATGTTTTCACTGTATCTTTCTTAATATTTTCCAAGTTTTGTGGTGCTGTGACACAGGCAATAAAGAAGATCACGTAAGGCCATGGTCAGTTTGACAGCCATACATGATCATGAACCTACCAACATGACTAGTCACCACATGAACTCTCAGAAAATGGACTAAATGTAGAGGAAGAAGGTTTCCAGATCAGTGATGTATTTGTTTCTTGGTATCTTTATGGTGTTGGTCTTTACAGATTTATGGGAGAATGATCATTGTTGCAGAAAGGGCAGACTGGTTAATCTCAGATCTTAGGTGTCTCTGTGACTTCTCCCACTTAATTTCACTACCATATTTTGCTGCTTGGAATATTTTGATAACATCAAAACAAATATTTTTCTCTCTATTAAAATATGCTAGTAATTTGGAAGGATATAAAAGTGAAAATAAAACACAGGCATAGCATGTGACATAGCTCCCTCTCACATGGATTTAGAAGCATGGGAATTTCTAATGCATGCTTAACTTACTTTTCACCTAGAGTTTATTAATTCTCCAATTCATATCTTCATACCTGACCTCAATACTGAGCCCTCTGTCTTCATTTCATATGCCTGTTGGATGAATCCACATAGTTGTCTAACGCTTCAAAATTAACATTTTGACTTTTTGAATCACATACACTCTATTTTATTTTGGAATATTCCCCACATAGCTGATGGACAGGTATAAAGATCATGAGTTTGGATTCTGAACTGAGACTTTATTCATCTGAATCTCACTTTTTCATTACATGACACTCTAGTTACACTATTAAGCCTTGCTTTTTTTTTCATACTTAAAATAGTATTGTCTTAACTATCAAAAAATATAATTTTCTTAATATGGACCACAGTAAGGCTCAATTATCATTCACATTAAGTGCCTTACTCTAGAAAATACATAGAAAATTTAAATGTGATGGCTGTTGTTTATAAATAATAGATTTATGTGGTGCTTATAGATTGTTCTTTTCACACTTTTTGGACCAACAATGATAATTCTTTTGTAACTGCAAAACCACAATGACCAAAAACAGCGTCTTAGGCAGCCCTCACACACCTACATCTAAGATTTGATGACATTGTAGAGACAATTCTCAAGAGCAAGTTAGAAATCCAGTTGTTAGATTTTTTTTCTCCCTCTCCTCCCCCTCCCCCCTACCACCCCCCTCCCCCAACAGGTGAAGTCAGTTTTAATATTAGTTATCATCCGGGTGGGCGGGGGAAAGGCGGAAGGGGCAGAGGTGGGCCCTGGGCTGAAAGACCCAGCAGCGCCAGGTCCTGAAACTGCAGTCATGCAATCAGCCTGGAGGAGGCGCTAGTCTACACAGACAGCTCCAGGGTCAGCGGTCTGTGGCTGGGAGCTGGGAGTCTGAGTGATTTCAGAGGACCCCACGACTAGCTTTCCTTACAGGGCTGGTGGCTCCGGGGACCCCAACTCATTTCGTTTATTTTTTATTAGGTAATACTTTAGGACAAGAGTCATGCCTTTATCATTTTATAGGCATTTCTTCATCGTTCCTATCTTGGGATCATCATTTTATCCTAATTGGTTGTTCATCTACTGCTCTCTCTGAGGATTAAATGAAATCACAAATGTGAATTCATTATATATAAATAGGTATATCATATAGAACATAAATATTTAAATCTTTCTATGTATGTGCCTTTACACGTAATGGATTTACATTCATGTGTGCATATATATGTATATATATATATATATATACATAAATATGTATATATAGTTACATTTAATACATATTAAATAGTATCAAAATTATAGTACTTACATTAATTTCAAAAAGTGTCTGAGTACTGCCTACAACAAAGCTTGGATTGCATTAATTTCCCTCCACGACTTGGCATATATATAAATTTATTGCAAAACTTCTAAATAACATTAAACCATTATTTTAAGTTCAAGACGTCTATCATTTCACTTCCAAATTGTCCGATGTTTTATTTTTCCTTTAGCTTAAGTGTAACTGAGATTTGCAGATAAGTAGGACTTTGGAGCTGCAAAGCCAAGTTGAAAAGCAAATCCTATCTTAATCATAGATCTATCTTAGAAAGTAAAAGCAAAAGATAATGCAAAATATGCACTAGCTGAGTACTGGAAATGAAAATGTCATATTTTTGCTACTGTATTCTTGATTACATCTATTAGGCATATTGAATACATATGTATCAATCCAGTTTTTCACTAACAATCCTTTTATCCATGTATCTGTTCTGTTCTTTGGAATATGACCACTTCTCTCTATAGATAGATAGTTAGATAGAATGATCAATCTATCTCTATATCTCTATGGAAGTTTTTTTCTTATTTTTCTTTTCCATTTTTTAACCATCATCAAAGTAAATATGTTTGTTATAATTTGGAAAGAACAGGGAAATGCAAAGGAACAGCACAAATACTGGATTTTATAAGCTATAAATATTATATTCATTCCAAATAAAAGACATGCCATATCAAAATATATCCTCAGTCTATTTAAGAATTAAGAAAATTATGTATTAAAAGAAGGATTTGGGTGATTCTGAGATTTAATTTATACCTGGGAAGTGTGCATTACAGGTATAAATGTAATTTTGAATTTGTGGCATAAAGCATACTAATAAAGATAGTAAAGTTTCCCACTTGTATTCCTCGATAAATGATAACTGTAGTTTCTAGACGTCTGGCTCTCAGGACACGTCCTGGATAAGCTTTCGTGTTTTGACCATGCAATGACTATATCTTCTTTAGTTACAGTAAAAATTAAGATGTTAACAACAAAATTAACAACAAAATTATGACAATTAAATAAAACTTTTATTTATAATTCCTGAAGCACATGTGCTCTGTGAGCATAACCATCTTTATCATTAGCAAGAGTCAACAGTGGTTTTTTTTTTAAGTTTTTTTTTTTTATTTTTGAGAGAGAGAGAGAGAGACAGAGAGAGAGAGAGCGTGAGCGAGGGGGGAGGGTCAGAGAGAGAGGGAGACACAGAATCCAAAGCAGGCTCCAGGCTCTGACCTGTCAGCACAGAGCCCAATGCGGGGCTCGAACTCAGGAACTGTGAGATCATGAGCTGAGCCGAAGTCGGACGTTCAACTAACTGAGCCACCCAGGCCCCCCCAAGAGTCAATAGTGTCAAAAATTATTTCCTTTAAACTAATAAATAATTCCACAATTAAAGTCTGTAGTTTCACTTTAAACTTAGGGAATTTTATTAGATACTTACTAGATATTTCTGTACCTCTTTGTTTAAATGCAAAATAGTATTTCATTACATTGAGAGGACTCCCAAATTTCAGATACTAAAATAAATAAAATGCATACAGTATGCATATTGGAATTAAAGCATGAAGTCATAAAGCCTTTTGTATGTCAAAAAATAAAAAAAAATAAATGAAAGAATTAAGATAATAGCAAACTCTATGTGAATAAGTTAGGAAGTTTGAAAGGTTTCTATAACATATATGTTATATACATATATGTATATGTATATACATACATAAAATATGTATGCATATTATATATACATACTATATACAATATTATACATATATATAATATATATATTATATATAATATATATACATATATTATAACCTTTATATACTATAAAGTAGTAAAACTACTTTGGCTTACGTATCATGTGATCATCACTTGATTTGATTTTATTAAAAAAATGTATGTGGTTATAATTTTAAATTTAAAATTAGTAGAGTACGAGTTAAAGAAAATCATTAAATTCCCTAAGTTAACACAGCAAGGTAAGGGAAGAAATGTGAGTCAGAATTCACATTTCCTGTTTGTTTAAAAAAATACTTTTTACTTTTCAGCTTTTTCTTTCTAAAGCACGCATTTTTGTATAGTTACTGGAGCGCTGATGTTAACTTGAGACAATGCTCCCTTATTTCTGGTTTTGTCTACAGAATATCTACTGAGATAATATTAGAGATGATTACTGGAAATAAAAAGATATGTTTATTCCATGCATGTTTGATATCATAGACATATTGGCTTACATGTCATTTTGCCCAGAAGCACATTACATTTTTGGCTTTGTGTTAATGACCAGCATGTGTTATTTAGCAGAAAATTGCTTTGATTTTTTTCCCAGAAAAAAATAATAAAACTATATCAATGAACAATACCAGTCTAGTTGGCTTATAAAGTCTCAAAAGAGCCCATATTGGGTGTTCTAATTATTATTTCCACACACACACACAAAATTGAAATGTGCATCAGCATTTTCCTGGGCCAAGACCATTAAGATCTGTTCAATTTTGTCCTTGCCTCAATATGTGATTAAAGCTAGATTTACTTTCTTTCAGCTGGTCACATTTCTGAGTCAGTGCAATTTTTCGAATGAATAATGCATCAACTTAAATTAGTTACATTTAAAAAAATCATTTAAAGAATGCAAACTAAACATCACCTTAAACAGGTTCACAATCCTGGAATACTTTGGAATGCATATCATAGTGGAAATGCACGGCAGTTCTTGCAAACAAACTTACCCAAAATGCCTTCTTGAAACTTTGCTTCTTCTCTTACTATTTTTTGTTAAGGTTTATTTATTTATTTTGATAGAGAGCACAAGCGGGGCAGGGGCAGAGAGACAGAATCCTAAGCAGGCTCCACATTCAGCGTAGAGAGATCATGACCTGAGCCAAAATCAAGAGGCTGATGCTCAACTGACTGAGCCACCCAGGCGCCCTTGCTTCTTCTCTTAAAGAAATGGGTTGAGTTTCAACTCATTATCAAAGAAGCTTTAGTTGATTTGTGATCTTCCGATCTAATTTTTGACCACTTTTAAATTTCCGTATTTTAAATACTGTGGCAACGATAAGCACAGCATCTGATGATATTTTAGTTTGTTTTGATTTTAACTTCAATGAAGTGATGTCACATCTTAATCTTTTTTTTACTTTTTTCCCTCAGCAAAATAAATATTAAACAAGATAAGTGAGTTATGGTCTAAAAATAAGCTTTAATATTAATATTGTACAGTAGGAAAGGGAGTGCGTAGGATGCTAGGTGTTTCTATGGTTTTATTTTGTCTGTGACATAAGTTGGGCTTGAATCAGTCTGATGTTATATCAGGCAGGCAAGTAAAGCTACTAAATGAACAGAAAAGCTATTAAATGAGCAGAATGAAATAGAATACGAGAAGTATAAATGTAGAAAACAGCAACTTCTCTTTTTTTTTTTTTGGATATAGTAGTAACTGGATAAAAAAATTAGTTTGAAGTTGTTAAAAGTCTCTAAGCCATTCTGTTAAACTAAGTAAATATATTTAGTATGAAAATACCAAGTCCTGAATCCTATCCTATTTGTATGCATACAGTATCCATATTCAAATATTGTAAATTGGATATATTACTATTTCCTATGTTATGGAGAATTTATAAGCACATGCTGGTATGATTCAGCAATCAGCAATGAGTCAATTAGACATACATAAACTTACAGAGAAATACATGAATATCCATATCTGGTTGAAGAAGGTTATATAATGGATTAAGTTATGTTTCTAAGGACTATTTGAAAATTTATTGTTTATAAAATTGTAAGATTATCTGAAAGGATTATATGCCCTCCAGGAATTCTCCTCAGGATAGAATGACCATATCACCCTGCATTCTCACTAAGCAAACACATACAGAGGAGGTGAAAAAAATATATTGTTATTCCATTTGATCCCAAGGTCCATAGTGTTTTGGTTCTCTCGGAAGTATCAGCTAAATTTTGTATTTGTTATTTAAATGATACTATTTGCAATGATAGCTGAAGAGACTGAACTGTGATTGGTGGAACCATTAGAAAGACATTGTATCTTAAGGTTTTAAAGCCTCTGGTTCACTTAGTGAAATAGCAGGAAAGTTCAGCTGCTAAAGTCAAGGAGATGGCATGAAACTGCTAAGGGAAACTGGAAAGCCACCATTAATATTCTCTGAAATTTAATCAGAAATAGGGCCTGAGGGCCGCCTGGATGGCTCAGAGGGTTAAGCGTCTGACTCTTGATTAAAACTCAGGTCATGACCTCATAGTTTGTGAATTGGAGCCCCACATGTAGCTCTGCACTGACAGTACAGAGCCTGCTTGGGATTCTCTCTCTCCCTCTCCCTCTGCCTCTCTTGCTCATTCTCTCTCTCTCAAAATAAATAAATAAACTTAAAAAGAAGGAACAAAATAGGGCTTAGGAGCTTATTCTACTGTGTTTGCCAAGTTGAATATTACTTAAGACCCAATTACTACTATAATAAGTAAGCAAGGAAGGAAAAAAGGAAGGGAGGGGAGAAAGAGAAAGGCCAAAGAATTTGTTGCTTTTCCTTTCTTCTCAGTTTAGTCTCCTGAAATCTACATTTCCTGGTATTAAAAAGTGAATTATGCGGTGAGAAAAAAAAATTCCCTCCCCGAAGCATTATGGCAAACCTGAAACAATTTTAAGTCTGACATTGCCTGCAGATGAATCTGATGAGACACAGATCAAAGTCAAGGTGAATGCTATTCCTTTCTTCTCCCTTAGTGAACAAGGTAAGCTTTCTCAAGATTTGCTTGAGAAAATAGTCTCCAAGATAACTAACCATAAGGAGGATGTAAGGTCTCATTTACTTAAGGAGTGCTTGGGTGGCTCAGTTGGTTGGGCATCTGACCTCGGCTCAGGTTGTGTTCTTTTGGCTCATGAGTTCAAGGCCCACATCAGGCTCTATGCTGACAGCTCAGAGCCTGCTCGGGATTCTGTGTCTCCCTCTCTCTCTGCCCCTCTCCCACTCACACTGTCTTTCTCTCTCAAAAATAAACATTTAAAAAAATTTTCTCATTTTCATAACATCCCTTGGTATTTCCCTCACCCAGTGTTAGTTTTTTTGTTAGTTGTCAAGTTGGAAATAATGTAATTAACTCTTTAATTTAATATGTTCATAATATACATGTATGTCTTAGATCATCCCTCTAGTGAATGTTTACCTTTTTGTAAGAGACAAAAAAAAAGAAAATCAATCTCCAGCTACATAAATTGTGATACTGATACTGGGTATACAAATTAAGAAATTTAACCATCTATGTCTCCTCATGAACTTGAAATAATATCCTGGATTAATTATCTAATTATATAGTTAGATATACCCTTGATCTTGTATACTACATTGGTATCTGTGGCAGTAAAGGATTTTCACCTAAAAGATAATAGCCTACTGTTTCAGATGAAGGAATCCCAGAAATAGATCACTATAAAATTGCCACGTTATGGACAAAATATGAAAACGTGGATAACTTACAATGACTATTTCCCTATTTCTAGTTTTCTTCCAACAGGTAAATTAAAGTATATACACACAAACTATAAATATGTAGGTGTTTTAGTTTTATTTTTTTTACTGTTTTTAATTATTTTTGAGAGACAGAGTGCAAGCGGGGAAGAAGCAGAGCGAAAGGTAGACACAGAATCAGAAGCAGGCTCTGGGAGCTGAGTCAGCACAGAGCCTGATGCCAGGCTCGAACTCGGTAACGGTGAGATCATGACCTGAGCCAAAGTCGGACACCCAACCAACTCAGCCACCCAGGTGCCCCATATGTGGGTATTTTAAAGAAACTGAATCTTTAAATGATGTTATTATAAAATACTGAATTACATATAATGTTAAAAGTAATACATATTTACAAGAGTTTGTTTGTTTTGCCTCAGTTAAATTTAGGCAGTGAGCCCATGACTTCTAGCTCTTGGAAACGGGTATGATGAAGTCCATTTCAACTATATCCTAAAAGTGTAAAGAAAATTGGAAGTCTAACATTAAGAGCCTTTGACAGATGTTTTCCAGAATTCTTTAATGGTGTAAGAAATGTTTAAATGACAAAGGTTAGCCATTTATTTTTATTTTTGCACATTTTGAAATAAATAATAGTATTAGAACATGACATACTTTTACATTTGACATTAGATTGGAAATAAGCTGTATACATTAAGACACATAACTACAAAGAATGTCATTCATCTAGGACGATACAATAGAAACAATAAAGGGAAAACGATGTCTGTAGGAGGAGATATGGAGTTCCTAATTTGAAACCGTCAATAGTTTAACAATATACATTCAATGGACGTTAGTAAACCCATACATTAAAAAAAATATGCATTTTAATGTAATGAAATTGGTTGATTTAATTGGTTAAATAATTGCTTGTTTAAAAAAGTGGACCATTTAATCATATTTTTCTTACTGTTTAGTTTTTAATCAGTGATTATGTCCACAAGAAAACAAAATCATCTTCTTCGTGGAGACTTTGCAATGTGCCTACTTGGCTAGAATAAACTATATTTCTCAGAATTCCCTTTCCCTGTATGTTTCTGGTAGTGTGGGCAACAAGGGAGATTTTTTCAAGAGCTGGGGAGCAGAAGGAAGTCCCCAACCATTTTAAACAACTCACTTGTTTCTGATTTGCTGAATCAACATGTGGTCTTGAAGTAGCATCTATGTCTGCATTGCTCTCTCTCCTGGATTTTCCTTCAGTTTCTTTGACTCATGGGTTCTATGTTTTTGTTCAATTTCATCTGAAAGAGCCCAGAATTCTTCAGGAATTTTGGTGACATAGGTCACCAAAGTCAGAGGTTAAAAATGATACGGGGCCAAAAAAGATCAGTTGTTTACAGGGACTGAGAGTGCGTGAAGGGATATTTTGAAATAGATTATGAATAAATTTTTCACAACGATGTGAATATTCTGTATACTAATGTGGCAATGGTTATATGACTTCTATATTTTTCAGTCATCAATTTGCTTTTTAAAAAGTGGTGAGTTTCATGGTATGTAAATTATAACTTAATAATACCGTAAAAGAAGAAAACGCATAGCAGTAAGTTATTTGACTCTTCTGGGAAATACAAAATCAAAGAAAGGTAATTGTGAATGGTATAACATTGTGAATGGTATAATAAAAATTTTGTAGGGCAGACTATATCAGTATGTCATTTATTTGGTATACTTCCTAGTTTTTATGTCATGTAACTGGGTATAAAAAAAAAGTAACCATGAGTGATTTCATTTTCAAAGCTTCATGTCTTGAATTCAGGTATCTCAAATCAATAACAAGCTACCATATATGTGTGTATATATATATATATATATATATATACATATATATGTATATATACATATATATACATATATACATATACATATATGTATATACATATATATACATATACATATATATGTATATATATACACACACATACATACACATATACTTATATATTTGATATATAAATATAAGCACACAAACATATATAGAATATATTTTTGTATATGTTTGTGTGCTTATACATATGCATACATACATATGTATTATTTAATGTATATATACATATGTTTAATTTCAAATATATGGCATAAAATAAATCTATCAGTATTTTGACTATTAATTTCTTACTTGAAAAGATAAAATACTATAAAATTGCATATAACAAACTTGTTATTATATTGAGTGGTGATTATGTGTTCTAACAATGACGATGATTATAAAGCATTTAATGCTTGTCAACCCACTAGGTACTTTACTTATTATATTCATTATTTAAATTAACCCAAACTAAGAGAGTCATTTGCTTTCTGAATTTGGAAATAGTGCCACACCTCAATGCTATCTTCTGTATAATGAGAGATTTACTAAGAGATATGTAAAATCTCTTACCACCCTCAAATTTGGGGAGTTAATGAAAATATAACATGAATAACTATTTTTCTCTAAACTTTTAATAGTTTTATATTAGGTATTCAACACATTTTCTTATGTCAAAATTAATTTGTTTTCTTCCATTGAGTAAACAGTTTTAAATTAGGTATTCCTGTAAAATTTCTGATAATTTGATCTTATAGTTAACTATTTCCCTTTTGAATGTATTTCCAGCAACGAGACTGATCATTTCTGCTATATTTTGCTTAATATTTCACTAAGTTTATTCTGTATTTAATATTAAATTCTCTCTACTTTCTTCTATGATTAGCATACCTTTTAAATTTATCATAGTCTACCTTCTATTAATGTACCATTTGTGTAAGAACTTCAGAATAATATGCTTTTTTGTCTCCCCTACTGAAAATTATTTTGTCATAACCTTCACTTTTAATATGTTATAAACCCCATTCTACATCTTTGCTATTTTTGTTCTAAAAATTACCCTTTAAAAAGATTGAAATAATTAACAAAACTCTTATATGTTTAACCTTGTAGCTACCATTTTTAATGTTCATAATTTATTTATTATGTGGGTCTATATTTTCATCTGGTATCTTTTTGGTTTGTTTGCTTGAGGAATTTCCTTAGACATTTATTATACTGCCACAAGTCTGGTGATAATGAATTCTTTCATTTTTTATATATTCTGATAATGTCATGTTTGTTTTTTTAAAGTATTTTCTATAGATAGATTCTAGATTGACAGTTTTATTTTTCCATTCAGTACTTTAAGAACAGCACTCTATTGTCATCTGTCTTGAAATCTTTCTCATTAGACATCTGCTGTCATCCTTTTTTTTCTGCTCTGCACATAGTGAGTCCTTTTTTCCCCATATTTTAAGAATTTTTCCTTATTATTACTTTTCACAGTTTATTTTGATGTGCCCTCCTATAGTTTTTTTTTTTCCTTCATGTTTTCTTGGCATTGGAGATCTTTAAGCTTTTGAAGCTTTGAGCTTGTAGTTTTCATCAAATTTGGAACATTTTCTGCCATTATTTCTTCAAATTCTTTTTCTGTTGTATCTTCTCTCTTTTCTCTAGGAGCTCTAGTTTCACTCTGATTTCAGCTTACTGACGCTTTGTTTATTTTTTTAAATTCTCTTTTTCTTTGTATTTCATTTTGGATAATTTATGCTGATGTTTTCTGGTTCTTTTCTTTTCTCCCCCCCCCCGGCCCCCCAGCAATTCTTAAACAACTGCTAATTCAGTTTGGTGCATTGTGGTTTTCTTTCTATTAGTGTACATAACTCACCATTATGAGACATGATACATTTTCTTGGATTTTTTTTTGTATGTCTAGTATTTTTTTTTATAGAAAAACATGTTTTTAAAGGTTTTCTTTATTGTATGATATATATATATTATTCATTTGTATAAACATTCTGAAACTAGTATATAGTTAATTTACTTCAGAAAAAGTTTGTTCTCTTGGGCTTTGCCTTTAAGGTCTGTTTGATGAATGCAGTCTGTGCCCAAACTGTGGAGGTAAGATCTTTCTCTGTGTCCTTATGCAAGATTCAACGACTTGAATTTTTCCATTCTGTTTGGTGGTATATTTAGCTGTGGTGTACCTAGGCACTCTGACTTCTAATCCCTTGAAGTGGTTCTTTCCCAGGCCTGAGATATTTTCCTTAAATTCATCAGCAAATTAAACAGCTGAATACTCAAGGATACCCTCTCCTCTCTGGCACTCTTTTTTTTTTTTTTTTTTTTTTTGCAGATTCTTGTCACTTGAATCTCCATGGTTCATCAAAGCTAAATTCATAATCTAGGTCAATTATAGACTTACCTTGTTTGTTTTCTCATCTCTCTGAGGTTACTGTCTTACAGTGCCTAATGTCCAGTGAATGTTCAACTGATTTGTCTTATTTGTGGTTGTTTCAAGTAGGAAATTGGATCTGGTTTTCTTACTTCATCTTGGTTAGAAGCAGAAACTTATAAATCCATATGTGGTTGTTGAACATGTTTCATTAAAGTGAATTTCTCTTTCATGGAGGACTCTAATTAATATGATCATACTCTCTGCCAAGGGCCACAGTATGTATACATTGCTACATTTATGTTTCATAAACACAGTATTGAAACAAAGCAGAAACTGATACATATGATCAGAATACCGATATATATTGAGAGAAAAGATTCTTGGTTCATAACCTGGCTCAATTGGCACTTTCTTGAATATTAAAAGAAAACAAATATTCCACACATCAGTATTTTGTACACATGGCTTTTTTTAATTGTATGTATAATTTTACCTTGTATGTATCCATCTCTCGTCTACAAGTTTGAAAATTCTGGAAATTCTCTACTTCAAAATCAGAAAATATTTTGAGGAAATTAAAATGGAAAGCCTAGAATATTGTTTATTCACATCTTAACTACTGCCTGATTTTATGCAAATAATTTTGCTTTGTAATGTTGGGTGACTGAAAACAAGTCACTTACTAATCAAAAATTTCAGATAAGTTCTTATAATCCAAGGGATGCCTGGGTGGCTCAGTTAGTTAAGTGTCCGACTCTTGATTTTGGTTCAGGCATGACCTCGCAGTTTGTGAGACTGAGCCCAGCTTTGGGCTCCCTGGTGTCAGTGTAGAGTCTGCTTGGAATATTCTTTTTCTCCCTCTCTCTCTCTCTCTCTGCCCATTTGTGCTCTCTCTTTCTCTCTATCTCCCAAAATAAATTTAAAAACTGAAAAAAAAATAAAGTTCCTATTGTGGTATATTATTTAAAGATTGTCCTTTACCTCATTGGATTGGCAATGAAATGTCATTTGCTTGGATTGCTCATATAGTAAGACAAAAGTCAAACAATTGAAACAAATACAAATTCTTTTTTCCCCTACATTAAAAATTCCATTTCCAACAAAGTGTTCCTACTTCTTGGTTTACTTTATGCATATCTTCAAGCAAAAGTACTAAAATAAGATTTCTAGTTTTTCTTTTTTCTTTTCTTTTTTTTTTTTTTTGATTCCTAGTTTTTCTTAAAACAGTGTTGACTATGCTTAATACAGTATCTTGGCAGTCTATTTCAAACTTACTGATGTTGTGCCTTCTGTGAGTGAGTGATAGCAAGAATCCCAATAATGCCTTTACAGTATGGGACACCATGATTTGTTTTTAGGTAAAGGAATGAGAGTAATATGCAAAATTGACTGGAAGTTATTTTTTTTTTTTTAAGAATCATCAATTTAAACAGGTAAATATTCTTTTAAGATTTTCAAATATATTTATAAACATATTGTGTATCATATAAAAATTCATATATGGACGACTTATCTGTTGGGAGGTCCTATGCATTTATTTCTATAAAGTATAGGAGGTTGAATCACTGATCAAATTTTGTCCCAGAATCTCTGATGGACTGTGGTATTGTCATGCCAGGAATAACAGTGGAGAGTTTTTTCTTTGTACCAGGCCCTCCAACTGAAGGTGATAGACTCCCAAGGAAGCAGGAGACCAGAATCAGCACTAAATTGCCAAAGTCAGGATGGATGTGACTACTATAATGAAAAGAAGATCACAGCTATAATCAGAATGTTTTTACCTACAGAGATTTTTAACACTGGCTCATAGATCACACGAAACTTGAGAGATGATCATCATCATTGTTATCATTGTCAAAAATAGCAGCACTAACAACATGAAAAAGTTCTTGATTTATGATATAAAAAGTTTCTAGGACTCCTGAACAGAAATCTGGCTTGAATCAAAACCAGTTCCCACACTAAGGACTTATCAAAGAAATCTATGAATGAAGAGAGAGCTGAGTGGCGCTGAGGAAGAACACTACCCCACCTATGAATTGTAACACATATCTTCCTCTCAACTTTTCCCAAAGCAGTCTGCCTATTTACTTTGTAAAGGGGAAGGGAGTATAACTAGAACTTGGTGGGAGTACTGGTCACTGATACTTAATTGATAGTAATTTCTGTAGACTCAGGAAGAATATGGACTTACAGAATGGAGGCAATTAATGGAGTTTTGGTTCCTGGTGAGAACAAGAGACCTTAAATCCACTCTGTGCTTGATTGCCCAATTTCAGAATGTATAGTTGAAACAGCCATACTGAACAACAGTCATAGTCTCCACACTGGTTTCCTAACCCATGGAGTAAGAGCTTTATAGGAACAAGGCCAAGTGGAAGCCATTAGAATTATTTCTGCTGAACAAAATAATATACTAAAATCAATATCACATTTCTTTAAGGATTTGTAGAGATTATTGCTATACTTCAGTAAGGTCAACCACATATTTGATGGCAGATTTTTAAGGTTTTTATCATGGAAGGTGTAGTCGTCTGTGCTCACTGGAAAATAACCTAGCTGTGGATTTCTGTTTCACTGCCTGTAAATATTTTGCCAAAACCATCCATGGTTTATATAATGCCTTGCTCACTTTCATATTATACAACAGGATGTTGCTTCTGACTAGGGAATTCCTTTATAGTGTGTGAAATGCAACACTCAGCTCCCACTCTTGGAGTTCACTGGTCTTATTTTTTATTACCTAAAACAGGATGACTAATAACACAGAATTCCTGATAGAATAGCATGCCTTTAGCTGGCAATGCAGTGTGTGGCCATGTTAATATCTACTAGAACATGATATTTATTTTGAATCCTTAACCACAATATGTTAACTGTTTCCACAGGCCAGGGTTCACATGTCTTGCTATCAGAGAGAGAGAAGGTAGGCAACTCCTCTCTTTACTGCCTCTTATGATGTACCAGTAAGAGTTTTCTTACCGGTTGGGTTGACTAATTCTGACCCCAAATGGGATAAGAGGAGGATTTTGTGGGACACTTCTTTGTACTCTCATTTACTTTTATGTGTTTTGGTGGGAATCACATCAAATATTTAAAGCTGAAAGAAGTGTTAATTACTCAGATACTTCTGGAAAGAGGCTTTGGGTGTCCCACAAGCAAGCTGCCGTGACCAACAGAAGTGCTTACCTAGGGCAAAGTGAATATGAATTGGATGGTAGAAGAAAAAAATTATAAATACCCATTAAGACTATGTTATCTGATGCAAAAACAAAGACCACAATAGTTTATAGACTTTTCTTCCTTAAGTTGATATTATTTTATCTCCATCTTTTATATGTAATTATTACCAGTCTTTTTCTTCTCTCTCATTCTCTTACTATCTAGGGGATACACAAATGTGTTAATACTGTATCTCAGTATTGAAGTTATAGGAAATCAAAGAAGAATGTGACTTAGAAGAATTAAAATATGTCAAAAATGGATAAAGTGGTGTACGAGTAGTGATGTGATGGTATAATTATTCATTTATTATTTTTTTAAACTTTTTTTAACGTTTATTTATTTTTGAGACAGAGAGAGACAGAGCATGAATGGGAAAGGGTCAGAGAGAGAGGGAGACACAGAATCTGAAACAGGCTCCAGGCTCTGAGCGGTCAGCACAGAGCCTGACGTGGGGCTCAAACTCACAGACCGCAAGATCATGACCTGAGCTGAAGTCGGACGCTTAACCGACTGAGCCACCCAAGCACCCCAATGGTATAATTATTTAACAGCTATCTCTGATTTAAAAGAAAAAAAGGCATCTATAACATTTTCTCATTTTCAAATGTCAATACTCTGATATCCAAATGCAGAGTTGAGAAAAGATACACAAAATCATTCCTCATGGGCCGATGAAAGAGAGCTCCAACACAATAGTGAACATTGGACTTTGCAGATTATATTCTCCAAAGATGGCCAAGAGGAGATCATCTCTCCCACAATTCATTTTCTGATGGGATTTCCATATTCCTCTCACTGAAGATTAGGATCCCTTTTATCTGCGGGCTCATGACTACGGCAGAAGTGTTATTATGTGATATGTGAGGCTAGGTCATAAAGGCAGTTCAGCTTCTCTCTGGATCTCTTCATTTTCTGGCTGTTGAGTTGCAGGAACCACATTGTGAAGACCAGGCAACCACATAGAAAGGCTGCAGGTAGGTTTTTTCATGGGCTTCCCCACCTGGGTTCCCAACTGATAGCATCAACAACAATCGTGTGAGTAATTGAGCCTTTGGATGAATCCAGCTCTCAGTTATCAAGTCCACTCTGGTCTTTTAATGAAAAAACCTAGAATGGGCTTCTACACAGCTAAATACATAAGAAAGAATTGTATTTCGGGGGAGAATTTACATAAACTTGAGTTATACCAAAATAGCTAATATTAACTTTTGTGCAGTAACAACTCTTACGTTCCAGAAACTTTTGGCTTTTATGAGATGTGCAGCATGCATGGGTCTCACATTTGGCCATTCAGACCATGTCTGTTTGAGAATGGCAGGACTCTTTTAATAGCCTTCTTCAACTGCCTCTGCTCCCTCCAGTATTCATTTGTTCTCTTTTAAATAGGCATGATTTATGCTTCTACCAGTAATATTCCCTTAGATGACCATCACAGAAAGAGTGGATATGTGCAACAAGTAGGACTTGATAGTCGTTAGTATAGTTAAGTGAAATTAAGAAGTGGTATCAAGGTAAAAAGGAGAGAACATTTAGACAAGAAAGAGATAGTTCTCCTTCTCAGGCAACCACTTAGGTTTTCCCTGATTTTAGAACTGGATCTGGTGTCACGGTGAAAATCACTTGTACTGGAAGAATATATTCCATGGTCTCTTACATTTCTGTACATTTTGCAGAGCAAGGAATGTGTTGCCTTTTGTTGCGCACCATCTTTTTAAAGATGTCTGTGTAGCAAAAAAAAAAAAAATCTTGAAGGATAGAGGCAGTGTCTTCCTTCAGAACAAAAGGCATATTTGTTTACTATCTATTATAAAATACTTAGGTTCCCTATATCCACTGGGAGCCATTCTGTGAATTGTCATACACCTAACCTCATCTGCATGACCCCTGTGGAAGCTGAGAAAAGGAGAGGTAAAGTATTCTTCCTGTGGTGGTTGTTGGTGACTATTGCACTGAGCATAATGCAATCCTTTTCTCTGATTCAGGAGTCTTGTGTTTTCTGCCATCTTCTATGCAACTGTGCAGCCGGTCTTGTTGGCTTGAAAGCAGAGTGAAATCACAGACCCTTCACCATTCTTGACAATCTGCAGTCTATATTGAGGACAAAATTTGAGCAGATAATATTTTTCCCAATTAGCTTACAACAGAAGTTTTTGAAAATTCCTCAAATTTTGCATTGTAGGAATTTAGTAGACTAGTTTTTAAATGTTGAGAGGGCACTTTTTCCAAACTGAGATTCTCACTGATGTTTATCTTCCCTAAGCATGTCTACTAAGATGTTGTTAGATACATATTTGCCTAAAAATCACTGAAGCGGAGCGCCTGGGTAGCTCAGTGGGTTAAGCGTCTGACTCGAGTTCAACTTTGGTAATGATCTTGTGGATTGTGCAATCAAGCCTCTCATCAGCCTCTGGACCAACAGTGAAGAATCTACTTTGCATTCTCTCTTTTTCTCTCTCTCTGTCCCTCCCCTGCTCATGCATGTGTGCGCTTTCCCTTTCTGTCTCAAAATAAATAAATAAACTTTAAAAAATAAAGATCCCCGAAGACGAAATAAAAAATAACGGTCTTCCACATTCTAATACTTTGTTGTCTAGGCAAAGCCAATTATTGTTTATCATTCTAATTGGTTTCCATCAAGATTATTTTTGCTTTTTCTTTGATTTTAATTATGCTTCCAATCCATTCCATTTTATTTAAAATTTACATCAATGTTTGTCTACCATTTAAAATTGCACATTTTAAAACATCTGTTTCAATTAAGCTTTCTCTCTTATTATCATATTTGCTGCAGCTGTTTCTACCATTGCCTGTCTGATGCCAGAAGTTTATTTTGCTTGATTTTTCAATTTGTTTTTGTTTATCTTAGGAGGAAATGCTTTTTAAAAACATTTAGATTAGGGCAACCATTTTCTTATTATTTTCTTTGTATCCCTGTATAGGAGTTCTTTCTTTGCTCTAAAGAAGGCAAACTGTTGAAGCTAGTCCATGGGGAAACCCCAACTATGAGTAGAGCCACCTGGGAAAAGTTTTACAGGCTCAGTTGTGAGCAGTGCACCTGGCTGTGTCTTATGACACCAGACAATATCACCACAGGCAGGACTCCAAGAGCAGAGTAACTGAAGCTAGAAACATAAAAATTGAAGCAATAGTCATCTGACAGTGTCCTCCACCAGGCTCTTTTTTTTTTCTGTAAGATTGTTAAGAAAGATTTCAGGAACGGGTAAACATGCATGTTAAGCCAAGAATTTTTCACTTTGAATCATTGTAACAGTTTAGAACTAAAGGAAAAGTAAATAAATCCATGTGTAGGGATGTATATATCTGAATATTCAGATAGTTCCGACCCATAAAATGGATTTTAAACCCATTAATTTCTGGTAGTTATTGTACATATTATACCATTATTTTTATCCAGTATATATCCAATATATATCATATATGTTACGCTATTGTTTGAATCACCAAAAATGAAAATACCTTGAATTAAACGAGACAAATATTTACAGCTCTTCTGCATTTGTAACTTTCTATTAGGAACATTCACAGTGAGAGAATGTTAATGACACTTAAATAATGTTGTTTAACAGTCTAGAGAACCTTAAAGTGATTTCATACATAATATACCTAAGCTCTTTACAAAAGTACAAAGGGTCTCCTGTGGTCTCCATTTTATGGAAGAAAAAAGATGAAAGTCAAAAAATCTTAGGTGATGTATGTATTGCGAGTCACAGGCATACTAAGTGTCCAACGTGTAACAAGGAAACTGGTGCTTTGACTTATTTTAGCTTCCTTTCCCTGTATGTGGAAGTAATGGGAATGTCACTGGTCAGGACATTTGTGTGTAATTCCTGGAATTATAACATTTGTTTCTAATTCTAATTCAATCAATAACAGCATATTTGTTAATGGACAGGTGATTTTGACTCTCAGTTATTCATGTTTTCAGTTAGATCAAAAATTAAGAATTCTGAGTCAATAGTTTCCTAATGCTTTCTGGTTTATATATTATTTCCTATAATTCCAAGTTTTCTAAAAATTATGGTGTGAATCAGATGCTCACATATTAAATATATTACTCACACACACTTATGTGTGTGTGTGTGTGTGTGTGTGTGTGTGTGTGTCTGTCTGTTACTTCTGATACTTGGGAAGAAACAATATCAAAATCTAGGCATTTTCAGGGCACCTGGGTGACTCGGCTCTTGATTTTGGCTCAGCTCATGATCCCAGGGTTGTGGGGTTGTGGGGTTGTGGGATCAAGCCCTGTGTGGGGTTCTGTACTGACTATGGAGCCTGCTTGGGATTCTCTCTCTCTCTCTCTCTCTCTCTGCCTCTCTGCTCCCCTGCCCCCACCCCCGCGCTCCTGCTCTCTGTCTCCCTAAAATAATTTAAAAATATCTAGGCATTTTCATAGAAATAATCCATATTTATAGATTAATTTTATTTTTATCAGCCAATTTTCTTTTATTAACAATATTAATTACATGAAATGAAATATGTAACTTTAAATTAAGACATTCAAATGTATAATGGTGAATTTTTACTTATGTCATCATTTTAAACCAATCTAAGAAGTATTATCCTTCTAATGATTTTTTTCATCACATAGTGTATATTCCTTCCGTTTAGTTATCAGATGGAGTTTGGTAAGGGTTATTTTGAAGATAGTGACTGATCTGAAATGGCAATCATCTTGTTTTCTCTTATTTTCTTTTTTCTTTAAAAATTGCCCATCTTTTCTCTGCCATGGTAGTGATATCATTATCATGATAGTGATATCCAACCAAACTTGGAAGAGTAGAAATAAAAAAAAAAGTTTTAATTGTTGGGGTGTACATGATAAGGGAGAAGATAAAAAAATGCTTTTGAAATTCTCTGAGTTGGTCAATTAGCATAAAATACGGACAAATTATATTTGAAACATATAGCCTCCCATTTATCTTAACAGTTTAGGAGTCTTGTTAGGAATGAGGTAATTGCTTCTTTTTAGATAGTTTATAATTCCCCTGGAAACATATTTGAGGTTTATAGTCATGAAATATGAAATGAAAAATTCCTCTTATGAAATTAAGAAAGGGAATAACGGAAATTCATCATACTAAGATATCAAAATGATACTTGAAAAATTTTACATGAATAGCTACACTAATTGCTAAGGCCATTCCTTGCTCAGATAGCTATTTATCAAAGACAGAATGATAAATATAAGCTGTGGTTTTTAAAATCCTTTTGAAAATATTAAATGATTCATATTGTGCACAGATGGCTAAATGCAAAAGTACTACATTATGTATTCAGAGATTTTTTTTCTTTATGAATTGGGTAGGATTTCAGTGAACTAAATAAGCAAAGTACCTTTAAATGAATTATTGGCATGATTAAGTTTTAGAAGACTTTTAGAGTGTGAAAATCCTGAGACACCATCATAATAAATTGCAGTAGGGATTTTAGAGTTAGTTTAAAGGTGTAATTCACAAAACTATGGAAATTTAGTCTATGAGGGTGCAATTCTATAGAAGAAAAAATGATGAATGCTGATAGTTAAACATCAAAACATCTTATTTTCTGATTGTGTGAGATCTCTACACAAGTTGTTACTGTTGTCAGCATGAAGGTTGTTAAGTGATTTTATTTCTTTTTTACTTCTTGATGCTGTGCATAGCACTTATCTAAAGGTACTTGGAACAGAATATTTCATAGAAAAATGAGTCCCCTTTATATTATAATTTTTTTATTTTATATTACCTAACAAAATATTATAGTTTTTTGCCTATATACTCTCTAATAACATGAAGATTGGTAAGATTATGTTTCTGGAATTAATTGAATATGATGGGAAGAAATAATTGCATTGAGGAAAATGGTTTCAACATTCATACAAATCTCAGCTATCCTGAAATTTGTTTGGGGCAAGTCACTTGCAATATTACCTCTGCATAATTTTCTTAATCCATTATCATAGTAATTCCTATTTTTGTTCCCCATCAACAGCATAATTACAAATTAACTTTTAAACCTGGGAAATATGTTTATTTTAGAGCAAGTATCAGCAAAATTTTTCTGTGAATAGCCAGCTAGCAAATATTTTAGTCTTTGTGGACAACACACTCTTTGTAGGTAGTTTTCAGTACTCAACGTTGTAACACAAAAGTAGCCACTGACAATGCCTAAATGAGCTGGAATGGCTGAATTCCAGTAGAAAATGTATTCAGCAAAACGGGTGGTCATATTTTTCCTGCAGAAGGTGGTTTGCTAACCCATGTGAAATGGAATATAAAAGAAACATTCAAGCATGGTGGAAAGACTGAACATGCCAGAGGTATGTAGTCCCTGAAATGGTTCCTGGATGCCTTGTCTTCCATTGAGACATTTTGGCAGAAAATTCTCAAGGAAGTGTTGGGATTGTTACTTGGGCAGAGTGGACAGGAAGATGTGTTAATAGTTTTCAGAACAGTTGAGAGTGTCACAGAAGGTATAACCTGCCTTTTTTCCAAGTGAATTATAAGGGAAATTTCATTAAATCCTGAGAAAATCCTCTGATGCTTTGGCAATGTCACATGGCCACAAAGAAACTTCCCGGGGATTTGAGGTGCCCAGATGATTGTTCCACCAGTGGGAGAATGTTGACAAATGTCCTTTTCTATTTAGTCATCTGTTAATGTCACGTTTATCCTCATTAAATAAAGGGTTGTGATTGCCTCCAGAATCTGTTTGCCTCCTTTGTCTACCTCAAAGCTTAGTATCTTGAGTGTCTAAATCAAATTACCTGGCTGTGAAGTCTTGTGTGGTGGGGCATGATCTCACATAATTGGGAATAATGACTCAGCTATTATCCATAGCTGTATATTAGGCTAAAGAAAAGGTAGAAGAAGAATCAAACTTAAAAAAATCAAGCTACTGTAAATAGTATCTTTCTCATAGTAAATCATCTATTCAATGAAAAATGAAATATATCAAACAATGAATCTAATGTGATTTATTAATTAAATTATGTGTCATTTAAGTAGGTTTTTTTCATCATTTGGACTATGAGGAATTTGTGTCCTTGATAAACCACCTCCTGCAATAGTCATTGAAATAGCTCAATAATAGCTGACTTTTTTCAACACATTTATTTTTGGAAGGCTGCTCTGTCTGTACAGTGAAACTCCAAAATGTCTTTGTTTGGGAGAAATGTTATTGGTCTACTCCCTCTCATTTTACATCATCTAGTAAATAGCATTATCTAAGTGTTATTTGGAGATAGAAATTAGGTGTCATTACCCAAAACCAGACTTACTATCCATATTTAGAGATTTATTGACATCCTTTGTGCATATCAATGTATTTCATGATACAAAATATATTTTTTAATGAACACTTTAAATAAGTGGGCATTGACTGTTATACTTCGGTTCATGCCATGGTAGAATGAAACACTTTAAATCAAATGGATGATGTAAAAAAAAAAAAAAAAAAGGATGATGTCAGCACCACTGAATCATACTCTTAGGCTAATTGTTTTCTATTTCCTTGGGCAGGCTATTTATCTGATAGATAGTCAAATATGCTTCTTTGATTGTATAATTATACCTTATTGTATGAATTAGCATTCGGAAGCTGAGGATATCCACGCATACATTTAAATCGATTTTACACATGTACTTTACTCAGGCATATATTTATTTATTCATTCCCCATTCATTAACTTGCATATACTCTTATGTCCTTCTTGGTTATAAAGAACTATCATTTACAGAGTTTAGGTCTTTAGTATTTTTTGTGGAGATTATCCACAATTTTATTTTCTTAGGAAAGTTTAAACAAAAGATCTATATAACATAGCTAGCATGTTATAATAATATGATAAGAATTGAAATTGATTCACGTTACTAAAAAAGAAAAGGGAGAAGAAATTAATATTACTAACCAACTACTGAATATCAGACAAAATAAATCTCACCGATTCTTATCAGCAAGGCATTGGTTGGTCTATGTTCCTAGTTAAGGAAACAGAAAATGGATGCACTTTCCCCCAAAGCAACCCTAAGCTGGACAATGCCTAAGGATTGTATTGCATTTATTAAGGGAAACCAGAAAAGAAGTTTAAGAGCAGTTAAGGAATTGGACCTTAGGCATAATGGTATCTCTCACTTTCTGTTCTGTGTTCCACAATGAAGCCTTTAGCACACTATGAGATTTTATTTTTAGGGTAGCATTGAACTTCTTTTAAAAATTTTTTTATGTTTATTTATTTCTGACAGAGAGAGAGACAGAGCATGAGTGGGGGAGGGGCAGAGAGAGAGGGAGACACAGAATCCGAAACAGGCCACAGACTCTGAGCTGTCAGCACAGAGCCCGATGCAGGGCTGGAACTCACAGACCGCGAGATCATGACCTGAGCCGGAGTCGGATGCTTAACCAACTGAGCCACCCAGGCGCCCCGGCATTAAACTTCTTTTGATTCTTATTCCCTTTATCTACCTAAAGGGAGTGATTAGTTTTGGTCAAACAATGCATTCATATGTTGAAATGCCCTTTGAACAACCACTATTTTGCTTCAAATAACCAACCCAATTCAGCTGTTTCTTTTCATTTCAGTTATAGGTTTTTATAGACCATAATTTCACTCCTGCGCATAAAAATCAAGGCTACTGTTCTAGTTCTTCACTCTCCAAACTTGGACCTAAAGAAATCCTCTTTCTCCTAGGATGGAGAGAAGTAGGGAGATAGAAAGTAACCAAATAATGTGGTTAACAATGTGGTCTTTCCTAAACCAATACAGAATTATTCTAGAATAATGCATTCTCAAACTGGGAAGCTATATAGTATTAAGATTTCAGATTGAAGTGGAGAACAAGTTCATATCAGGGAAATAGAAACATAAGAACCTAAAAATTCAGAAATGAGTTACAGGGACTTCAACCTTATTGCCAAGGTTAATCTTATCTAATTTAGTTCTCATTTATTCTCATTACTCTCTGATACAGTTTTTGCAACAATAAGGACAATTCCCTTATTTTCTCTCCTAAAGAGAGAACATATTTACATTGACCTGCTTCTGATGAAAGCACTTCATTTCTCTGAAAGCAATTAGCAAATACATTTCTGAGCGCTGACTATGTGCCAGACCTTGTGTTGGATACATTAGAAATGAAATATATCAGCACTGCCAATCTTTCAGTGCCAAGAGTAACACCAGAGAAATGTCTCTGACTACTTCTAAAATTTAAATTCTTTTCCTCTTTCTGAATAGCAATTGGCCTTAGTAATACAGTGGATTGTTTTTCTTTTGTTTCTTGTCCTTCAATGCATCCAGCCATGAGGATGTATTAGCAACTGACCTCATCTCAGTGTGTTCTGAAACATTTAGTACTTTTATGGCTCTGTAGCAACATCTATATATTCTTTTATAGAAGCACTTTTAATTGCACTTTCTTAACTGATCCCATGAGCTAAATTGGTCAGAGAGTATTATTTCCATTTTACTCTTAAAGAAAATAAGTCTTACCGTGATTAAATGGCTTTTTAATGTAATTGATATTTTGGAACGGAATATGTATATGCAATTTGCTCTGATCCAAAATTCCATACCCTTTTCAGTGTTTCATGTGATTCATTTTGAAAGATTAGATTTACAAGAAGGGCTTCCAACTGAACTGCTTATATTGTTCTACACATACAGAATTTTCTTCTACCTAATGTAATTTTTTTTGACCCACTACGATTCCAAGTTAAATCTAGAACAGCCTGGAGAATAATTCCATTTGAAGAAACTGGGAGTAGTTTCTGTCAATATGTAATACTTTAAGATTTTAACTTTACCATAAAACTGTATTTGTGATACCATACATCTCATTGATTTCATTAGACTAGTGCAAAGCTCACAGAACCTAAGTACCAAACATAATACAAGCGAATGATTTTGTGGTTTATAAATTCTATCATTATTCTTTTACATTTTAAGTGAAGCATTCAAAGATACAGTTTCTAAATCAGAGTGAGAGAAGAGTAAGATGCTAGTTGAAAAAGTTGATGAAGTCTTTGAAGTAGATGAAGTCATCTGAAGTAGATGAAGTGTTTTTAGGAAGCATAATTAGGAAGCGTTTGTGAGAAAATCTTTCTATCACTTTGTATTCAATGCCTTGGATAGTACTCGCCACATAGTTAATACACACTGTATGGGTTTTTCTTCATGAAGACTAGAAAGAATAAAAGAAAGTAGGGGACCATCAGAGATAATTTAATAAGTGATATTTAGGGTAACAGTTACCTGGAAGGTAGTGAATGTGACAGTATTCATCCCATTACTGCTAGCCAGTGCATCAATAGATATGTTCATATGTTGCACTGTAGTGTTTGGTAAATATTGTGGCAGTATGTGAGATTCAGCTGGAAATGAACACCAACAGGGCAGACTTCTGTTTGAAATAATATGGGATATATCACATAATATACACAGGAGCACATTCCAGGTTGTGAGGGGGCAATAATATCCTGGCTAAAATAAATAACTTTTATTACGTTTAACATTAAACTGGCAAAAGGGTCAAGATGCTTTGGAGCCTACCAAGAAAGATAAAGCAAAAATCATGTGCCAGAAACAAGCAGCAGGCCTATTTGCACACTAAGTGCCTCCGCCAACCGCTGTAAAATTGAAATTCTGAAATGACAATTGCACTGAGCAGAAGGGAGAAAGAAATCCCATGGCTACCAGAAAGTTAGGAAGGTAATAGGAGAATCTCACATACTGCATTGACTACGAGAATAGCAATCACAGTGGGGACACGATTGGAAAATAAACCTAACTATACAGAAAAGGACAGCAAAAACAATTACCTGCATGTGTTACTAGGTAGAAGACACACACACACACACACACACACACACACACACACACACCCCATTTATAAACACATAGAAGAAATCAACCCAAAAATGTTACTAGGAATAAACTTATACCAAAAAATATGAAAAGACAGAGGAAATCCATATATTTGTAACAATAAATAGAAGATAAAAATTGACTCAGGAAGAAATAGAATAACTGAATGGTTCCAAAACCATTAACGTAATCTAATTAGAAATTTAAGAAACCCTTTACACAAAGTGATATATATGTATGATATAGAATGCTTTTCAGGTGAGTTCTATCACTTAATAAACATAATTCTAATATTACAGGAACTCTTTAAGAAAAAGTAAAAGTGGACATTCTTCACCTGATTTTATAAGCCATGCATAGTCTTTATACCAAAGCAATTGGAATACATTAAAAGAATGAAAAAAAAATGCATGTTCATTTCACTGAAAAAGTAGTCATAAGTGTCATAAATTAATTTCTGAGTAATGCATGAATACATTAATGCATATTAAAAAGTTTCGTTTATCCCACAAGTAAAGTAAATGGTTAAGATTAGAACATTGTGGGGCTCCTGAGTGGCCCAGTCTATTAAGCATCTGACTTTGACTTAGGTCGTTATCTCTTCGAGCCCTGCATTGGGCTCTGCACAGAGCATCCCTGGGATTCTCTATCTCTCCCTCTCATTCTGCTCCCCCTTCAATGAGAAATGAAAGGACTTTAGAAAGCAATATAAGAAAATACATTTTGAATTTGGGTAAGAAATTATAAAAGAAAATTACAAACCATTTGGAAATAATTTATAAGGTTGACTTACCCAGTATAAAATGTTATTTATTTAAAAGTCCATAATTAGAGTGAAAATACAGGTCACACACTGCCAGAAGAATGCTTATTACCAACCAAGAATTTTCATTCTAGATATATAAACAATACTTGTGAATCAATAAAAATAATTTCCAAATGAAACCACTTGAAAAACAGCAACAGATATTTCTTATACAAATAAGCCAGAAGCCTATTTAAAGACACTTAATCCCATGAGCATCAGACAGAAGAACTTTAAATTCATAATAAAATTCATTTTTATATTCATCAGTTTGATAAGTAAAATTAAATTAAAATCTATCTATATTAAGTGTATTGTGAGACGATAGGAGTTTCCATCCTACCACTAGTGGGAGTGTATTCGTACATTTATATATGGGTTTTTTTGAGGGGGGGGTAATTCCCAAAAAGATGAATATTCTTTGTCATTTTCAGGAATGCTACTCTCATATTCAAAGGAAATATTTCTTAATGTGAGCAATCAATGTATATATTTAAATTTTATTATGATTTTCCAAACCAAAAAGATGAATTTTACTCCATTTTATTTTTACAAACAGTAAAACCTTGGTTTGCGAGCATAATTCACTCAGGAAAAATGCTTGTAATCCAAAGCACTTGTATATCAAAGCAAATTTCCCTATAAGAAATAATGGAAACTCAGGGGCGCCTGGGTGGCTCAGTTGGTTAAGTGTCTAACTTCGGCTCAGGTCATGATCTCGTGGTACACGAGTTCGAGCCCCGCGTCGGGCTCTGTGCTAACAGCTCGGAGCCTGGAGCCTGCTTCCGATTCTGTGTCTCCCTCTCTCTCTGACCCTCCCCCCATTCATGCTCTGTCTCTCTCTGCCTCAAAAATAAATAAACATTAAAAAAAATTTTTTTAAAAAGAAATAATGGAAACTCAGATGATTCGTTCCACAGCCCAAAAATATTCATATAAAAAAGACAACAATACTGTAATAGACTGTAAAATAATAAAGAAATTACAAAATAAAAGAAAATAAACTAATCTACACTTGCCTTTGAAAACCTTCGTGGCTGATGTGAGGGAAACAAGAGAGAAGGAGGGTTATTGTAGTAGGATGACTTTCACTATCACTAATGGAATCACTGCTATCGATTGGCTCAATGGAATCTTATTTCTTTTCCTGCAACTTTAACAAGGAACCTATCCAATAACACTTGCTTTTGCCTCCTTTTGAGAATTCCACGGAAATGTGACATTGCATTGTAGTTACACAGATTCATCACTCGCACTCCTACAGCCTTATTCAAGTGGAGCTTTTCTACAGAATTTTGCAGTTTCCCACATTTTACACATCTTCTTAATCTCATTTTCAATGAGGGATTCCTCAGCCTTTTTCTCTTCCTCTGCAGACAAGACACAGAAGTAGACTTCTTATAAAATCTTGCAATTTCAGCCACTCATGTATCTCATTCATACTTCTCTATTATTTCCTTCCTAGTTTCCACTCTAAGCATGTCCTTCTTACCACCTTTCTTTTCAACCTTTTTCTGCATGGGCTCCTTCGTATATGCTGGCACAAATTTGGACTACAGTACAGTAATAATGAACTCTGGTCATATACTATATTTAATGTAACTGGCAATAAGACAGCAGAGGAAAGGGTCTACATCTGCAGGCAGCCTGACCTTCAATGAAGCAAAGCATTCCTAAGCTTACTCTTGTATGGAAAAGCAAAGGACTGTCCCTACAGTCTGCTTGGAAGTGACAAAAAGAAATACACCAACGCCAGTTGTGGGCACCTTCCAACGTTCTGAAGAGTCATTGACTTCTGCCAAACAGCACGGCCTGACCCTGAGCATCTGAGTATGGGAGGCAATCACCCACAATTCTGCAGAGAGAGAGAGAGAGAGTGAGAGAGAAGAACCATTGGCTCAGTTGTAATTGTGTGACGTTTCGTATCACATACTACTCAGTATTGCCAGATATCACTCGTTTATCAAGTTCAAATTTATTGGAAATGCTTGCTCATCTTGCAGAGCACTTACAAAACAAGTTACTCATAATTCAAGGCTTTACTGTATTTCACAATAAAAATGTTCAAGAAAAATAGGTGAAAAAATATTGCCAATGAAGTTGCTGTGGTAGACCACTGTTGTTAACATGAAGTACGTTTTATTTTTTTTATGTTTTATTATTTTTTTAAGTTTTATTTATTTTGAGAGAGAGAGAATGAGTGAGGGAGGGGCAGAGAGAAAGAATCCCAAGCAAGCTCTGCACTGTCAGCACAGAGCCCAACATGGGGCACGAACCCACGAACCCACGAACCCTGAGATCATGACCTGAGCCAAAATTAAGAGGCAGTCGCTTAACTGGCTGAGCCACCCAGATGCCCCAACATGCAGTACATTTTATATGTTCCATATATTTGTTTCAGTTATTTTAACATAGTGAGTTGTAAGACATCTTATTCAAAAAGAAGTCACAAATTCAATTTAAATATCCCACTAATATTCAAGTTATACTGACAGTTCACTGAGTTTAATTCACTGTGTGTATATAGTCAGCTACTAGTCTGCTGTCACATTTTATAAAAAGAGTTTTGACAAGGCCACACATCCATAGTAATTTAATACAGTGATGTGAAATGTAAATTAACTAGAAAATAATGCATTACGATCTCCATAATACCTAAATTAGGATGGATATATTAATTACTCTCATTTTTGGTAGCTGCCAGCATTTTTGAATAGATAATTACATGTATGATTATTTTCTACATGAACCAGAAAGATATGAAACTTACAAAAAAAAGAAGGAATACATAGTAAAACTGATTATAAATATAAATATATCCAACACCCCTAAGGATACTTTCAGAGGATCTTGGCATTAAACTTATATTTCAAATATTTAAAACATGTTTCTCAGTGTGTTATAGCTTTTAAGTTTATGAAATAAAATATATTATTTTTTTCTCAGTGAGCTCTTGAATTATTTTTCTTCCTAAAAGGACCCTCTAACATTAGAATTGTTTTAATATTCCACAGCATCAGTCTTTATCCTTGGTCTCTCGTTCATGACTTTTGTTTTTTCCATAAATATATATGTTTTACATGGCTTTCAACCAAACTCTTTGCTTTCTTCTATTTTTCTTTATTTAGGTTATTTCAATTAAACTGAACATTTTGATTTGATAAAATTTTATATATGTTTAATTATTCTTTTCTAGGGCCATAGCAGTTCAACTGATCACTTGCTAAAAATACTGTTATTGTAGAAGAACCAACTTCTTGCTTTCATTAAGCTTGCATTCTAGTGGGAGGAGACAGAAATACAATTAAGAAAATATCAGAGATTAAACAGGTACATTAGAAAACTCAGGTAGCAAATCATTAGATAGTAAATGATGGCCTGATTTAGAGGTCATGTAACATCTGTAAGCACAGTCCGTGAAAGCTTTAGCCAATTTTGAAGTTGATTTCGTGGGTCACAGCCAGCATTTAAAAGTGTAGAATAAAATAGCAGACTATGGCGCAAATGTCATAGCATAGCATTCAGTGAAAAAACTCAGGTGCTCTATGCATAGAAAGAGTAAATCTTCTGAGAGTTCTTTCGTGTGTTGTGTGCGTGTGTGAACCTGCATGAGTCTACACACGTTTATTTGTTTGTGTAACCAATCACAATATCAAATGCATTTCTTATGATTGGTCAAAAATATTTGGAAAGCACTGAGATATGTAAACATCCTCTTATTCTATTTCTATGGAAATAGAGGCGTGGGGGGGCACCTCAGTGGCTCAGTTGGTTGACCATCTGACTCTTCGTTTTGGCCCAGGTCATGATTTCAGGGTTCATGAGAGTGAGCCCCATATCAGGCTCTGTGTTAACAGTGCAGATCCTGCTTGGGATTCTAGCTCTTCCCTTTCTCTCTCTCTCTCTCTCTCTCTCTCTCTCTCTCAAAATAAATAAATAAAATAAAAAAGAAATAGAGGGTTGGAAGATAACAGTTATTTAGTAATTACTATATAGCAGGTTCACTGCCAAGTGCTTCCCATTTAATGCCTGCCATAGTATTAGATTGTGTTAACATTATTCTCTTTTCCAGATGCAGACATTGAGGCAACAGACAGGTTAAGTGCTTTCTTAAGTGTGGTTTGAAACTAATATTAAATTTGAATGTATACGGAAAAATACTAAATACACTTTAAAATGGGGTTTACAGAATTGTTTTTCATGATTGAGAGAGATAACAACCGTCTTTCTCTTTTGGACACTTTGCTGCTTTATTGCTCATTTTTTTTTTACTCATAAAAATGCTGCAGTAATCTTCTATAGATAAAATTATATGCATGTCTGACCATTTCCTTGACAATTTTCTTGGATATATTTGAAGCCCCAGATGTATTTTGACAAAATCCTATCTAGAAAGACCACTGAAATGTATGCACCAATCGAAAGTAAGAGCGTCTTGAAGGTGGAGGTTCTCCTGTAGGAAGACCCAGGTTCTCTGATTAACCTAGACACTTGAGCTTCTTTGTGCTATTGTTCTTTGCACAGCTCTTGAAATTAATTTGTTATTCTTCCCATCTCTGCTCTGGTTCACAGAGCTACTGCTGAGATTTCTACGTATGCTAAGATCCAGTGAGCTTCTATAATTTTTTCAACATTTTTGTGCCATATTGCCTTATTGCCTACAGGAAGTCAGGGTTTTGTTTTGTTTGTGCAGTCACATTTGTTTGTTTTAGTTTTCCCCTGATACACAGAAAATGAAATAAATTAGTAGTGAGCCGTGATATTGGCTTTGGATCATGGTTGACACACAGACAGGTCATGACCACTATGACCACTGGTTTTTCTGTTGAAAAAAGATCCCATAAAACAGAGTAGGACACATAGATTTCAAATGATTAAAACTATTTCCCTATGTCTTTGGGGCCATCTGACCTTTCCAAGCTCAGATGATAGATTGTCCTTTGTACTTAATGTGTTTCTCATCTCAGGCAATTTTCAAGCTGACAGTTTTGTTTGGTTCAGCTACCAGCCTTAAAAATAGAGTGAACTGGGCTCTGCTCCCTATTAACCTAAAGATAGTATATCCTGATAGAGAGTATGTGCAGAAGAAATGACAGTAAGTCTATTGGATGACCAAAGAGTTTCTTTGAAAGCAATATCATCTGGGATGGGGGCTGCTGTGTTGCTGTTGGATATAAGATATTTAGGATTTTAAGATGTGAATGAAGTTCCTTCAACGTCCTTCAAATTACATAACCCTGCAATGTTCCATGATGTTATCAGATATGATGGATAGATAGAAAATGCTTAGGAATACATTATTAGTACCATAGTCATGTAGAGATATATGATTAGTCACGTGATTAGTCATCTTTCGACAGTCTTAGAGGTCAGCCCATGAGCCAAGGTGCTCAGTGCTGAAAGTCTAAGTTCTATGGCATTGAATTGCCTGTAAGAACAAGGAGCAGTCTAAAGTAATTAATAGAGGTAGGGCATGGAGCTGGGATTTCTAGCATGGTGAACACTGGCTCTAGAAGATTGTAGAAGCAGGGATGCTTTGGTTGGGCTCAGGTAGACAGTTCTGTAGCACATGATGCCAACTGGGACTGCAGGTATCTTCACTGGTCTGGACTTGTATGGCCCACATGAATCACTCTCTTGACTAGAAGTTGGTGCTACTTTTGGCTGGGAGTTCATCTGCAGCAGTTTACTTGGGTGATGCCTGTGGCCTCTCCATGCAGCACGGACTTCCACCAATGGTGGCTGAGATCCAAGAGAAAGCGAGTGGAAGATGCCAGATATTTTCAAAATTTGGTAAAATCCCAGAATGTCACTCTTGCTGTTTTCTAATAAATTCAATTCCTCATTAAAGGGTGAAATGCACATATGAGAAGGGAGAGAATTGAATATAATCATTTATAAAGCTTTTTACGATAAAAATCTTTTATACTAATGGGGGCGCCTGGGTGGCGCAGTCGGTTAAGCGTCCAAGTTCAGCCAGGTCACGATCTCGCGGCCCGTGAGTTCGAGCCCCGCGTCAGGCTCTGGGCTGATGGCTCGGAGCCTGGAGCCTGTTTCCGATTCTGTGTCTCCCTCTCTCTCTGGCCCTCCCCCGTTCATGCTCTGTCACTCTCTGTCCCAAAAATAAATAAACATTGAAAAATCTTTTATACTAATTAATTATATCCATCACTCTTTTTTTTTAATTTTTTTTCAACGTTTATTTATTTTTTTTTGGGGACAGAGAGAGACAGAGCATGAACGGGGGAGGGCCAGAGAGAGAGGGAGACACAGAATCGGAAACAGGCTCCAGGCTCCGAGCCATCAGCCCAGAGCCTGACGCGGGGCTCGAACTCACGGGCCGCGAGATCGTGACCTGGCTGAACTTGGACGCTTAACCGACTGCGCCACCCAGGCACCCCTATATCCATCACTCTTGATGATCTATTCATTTAAATATTCTATTGAGATGTCTTCAAATTCACTAATCTTTTTTTGTGTGTGTGTGGGAGGGCTGTGTATAATCTGTTGCTAAGCCTATACAGTAAAATTTTCATTTTACATATTGCTCTTTTCAATTCTAGAATCTCCATCTGGTTCTCTTTTAGAGTTTCTATTCTTCCACTGAGGTCCCTCATGTTTTCTGTTATTATACCATTTTTTTCTCTAAGTTCTGAAAATATGAGGGCAATGGTTATGTTAAAGTCCTTGCTTGCTAATTTCAATTCTTGAAATTTCTGTTTTCACATGTTTTTATATTTCTGCTTTCACAAATTACCACAGGTTGGGTGACTTAAAACAACAGAAATTTGTCATCTTACAGATTTGTGGGTCAGGAGTGTGGCATATATCTATCTCCCTAGGCTAAAATTGAGGTGTTTGGGAGCCATGTTCCTTTCTCGTGTTCAGGGGAGAATCCATTTTCTTGACTTTTCCAGCTTCTGGAGGCTGCCCCATTTGATGCCTCATGCCCCGCTCCTCCTCCAACTTCAAAGCCAGAAAAGGCAGGTTGAATCATCATGTCACATAACTTAAAACTTCTATTTCCTGATCCAGTTTTAAGGATTCTTATGATTACCATAGCTTCATTGGAAAATCCAGTATAATTTCTCTATTTTCATGGTCATTTAATTCTGTCTGCAACCTTAGTTTTCATAATCTAACATTCATATGTTCTACAGATTATGATGGGGACATCTTTTTTATTCAGGTAAGGGGACATGATTATTCTGCTTATTCACATACCAAATGAAAATTTCATTTCAGATATTGACTTTTTCAGTTTAGAATTCCCATTTGATTTCCTATATAGTTTCCATTTTCCATTGATATTTCCCATAATTTCATTATGTCAGTCTTTTTCTCTATGGCTTTGAAATACTTGTGTAGTTGTATTAAATTCTCATTTGCTAATGTTAGTTTTCTAGATTATTTTTTCATATAACGCAGGATATACTTAGTCTAGACCAAATTTTAACCACGACTTTTATTTATAAGGTGTCAGTAATAGGTTTTGATTATAATCAACGTGTGCTCTTTAATGCCTGCTTATAGGCATTTATGTAATTAATTTATGGAATACCTTTAAGCCAATCCACTCTAAAACATTTAAAGCATGTTTTGAAATTTCTCTTCTCATTGCTTTGTCATTGAATCTTTTCTAATGTTTGATAGTATGTCCTTAACTTTGATGTTTTCCAAGCCCCACTTATATATCGGTCCATCTACAGATCCTTCTTTGGTTCATCTGGCCCACATATTTTTCGTTTATACATTGTCTCTGTTACTTAAATTCCAGCCCTTAAATGTTCGTTTCATGGGCCAATTTTTGACCTCTGATTCATTCGTATAGGTACATGGAATAGGAGGGATGTTAGATTCAGACAACAGGGAAAATGAGTATCTTTTTTTACAGTTCTGAAATTGTCTAATTGCCATTTCCAGATGCTTCAAAGTAAAATGTGAAATCCAAGAAGATCCAAAATAAATGTATGTGTGAGTGTGTGTGTGTGTGTGTGTGTGTGTGTGTGTGTGTATGGGTGTGTGGGTGAGTGTGTTCCTTTTGGCATGAAGGAGAATTCAAGAAATTTTATCTTTTCCTGAAGATAAAAGAAAATGAGGAACCTAAGAATCCACTTCCGCCAAACTATTTCTATTTCTATTATTTATTTACGTTTGCTCAAAGAGTCAATATGGTTACTTATTTTTCTAATCTCTAAGATAGGATCCTTTGTATGCGTGCCTTTCCTATATCTGAATTTTAAATCTTTGTTGGTGACTTTTGTGTGTATGAGCATGTGTAAGTGTATGAGGATATGGATGTGTGTGTGTATGTGTGTGTGTGTGTGTGTGTGTGTGTGTGTGTGCTTTAAGCGTTTAGTAGATTCAAGCTTTGGGTTTCTTCTAGAGGATAAAATGTGTGATTTATACCTGAAGACTCAATTAGCTACCTTTTTTGTATGCCTCTATAACACCTTTAACTCTCTCCTACCAGGATTTAATTCTCCATTGTAGAGCAATGCTTACCTTGTCTATATTATTAATTTTCATTTATTTGTTGTTATATTTCTAGGACCTAGCACCACTTCCTGGGATATGCTTATGAGTGACTTATTATTGAGGGAGAAATTTGATTTATGAAGGAATATCTGTAAATACAACCATGTCAACAAAATGAAAAACTTTGAAAAAATCAACTTACTGTATATTTTTTACAAATTACTAAAGTAAGTTGTTTAATTTTTATCATATTTATTACAGTGCAAACTCAAAGTTTGTAATGTCAGTGTGAGTGGCACTTGTCAAAGTTTGCTGCTAGCTAGAAAACATTAGGAAAATCACTCCTACTTAATGTCGATGTGAAAGATTTCTTTTTTTTTATTTTTTTTTAACGTTTATTTATTTTTGAGACAGAGAGAGACAGAGCACGAATGGGGGAGGGTCAGAGAGAGGGAGACACAGAATCCGAATCAGGCTCCAGGCTCTGAGCTGTCAGCACAGAGCCCGACATGGGGCTCGAACTCACGGACCGCGAGATCATGACCTGAGCCAGAGTCGGCCGCTTAACCGACTGAGCCACCCAGGCGCCCCGAAAGATTTCTTTGCAAGAAAACATGTAATAACATCAACATTTTCCTCGAGAAATTATTGTGTCTATTTTGCTCATTTTCTCACTCTAAAGTGCACATTTTATTTACGGATTCATTTTTATCACCTCTTAAAGCAAACTTCTGTATTGTGTGACCTCTGGTTCCGGCCAAGGATCAGTGGTGTGTCAACAATTGTATGCTTAGCCCGTGTGAAACAGGAACATGGAAAGTCATGCACGCCAAACAAAATGACCTCATGTGTAGAAGTTGAACATATAATTACCTTAAGAGCTACATTAGGCAGTTTTCTTACAGGAATAGTATTAATAGGTAAGGTAGCAAAATAGTAAACAGAAGGGAAAATGAAACCCAGATTCTAGAACACGTTGGCATGTTCTCTTATTAGCCAGTTCTTTTTTTATTTCTGTCATTGAACTCCAACAGGTGCTTTTATGAAGAATAAGTAAATTAGTGGCTAACCTACAGCTATCACGTTCACTTTGCTTCTTGTCAGAGGGTGACTGTGATTGTATGACAGCCAACGACTCAGAAGAGAACATGAGGTTTCAATTCAGGTAATTTGGTTGACGGCTTGCCAGACAATGACCGTATATTTTGGCCATGCCCTTTATGATGTGGGTCACAAATAGGCCGAATTAAGGTAGGACAGTATGACAAAGAATTCAACCAGCAAGGAGTTGAATGAATGACAGGTACTGGATGTTGAAGCCAGCAGACTGAACCGTGGGGCAGGGAGAAGCCCACATGAAATCAAGCAAAAAATATATCCACTAAATAGGATGTAGGCAGAGCAGACAGACAAGGCAGGAGTGAGGAGTAAATTTTGCCCGAGATTATAGTGCAACAAGTCAAGGTTCTAGACCTTCTGCCTTGAGTGCCCCAGGATTGTTAATAAGTATTTGTTTTGTTTAAGCATTGATGAATGTAATATTAAAAACATATTCATGGGGCGCCTGGGTGGCTCATTCGGTTAAGCGGCCGACTCTGGCTCAGGTCATGATCTTGCAGTTCGAGAGTTCCAGCTCCGCGTCAGGCTCTGTGCTGATGGCTCAGAGCCTGGAGCCTGCTTCTGATTCTGTGTCTCCCTCTCTCTCTGACCCTCCCCCGTTCATGCTCTGTCTCTCTCTGTCTCAAAAATAAATAAACGTTAAAAAAATTAAAAAAAAACATATTCGTTTAATCTGGTATGTACTATATGCCAGGAAATTTACAAATACTTGTGTTGACCTTGTGATAACCTCAAAGGGTAACTAATAGTGTCACGTTACTGATGAGAATTTAGACTCAAAAAGTTTGAGAGATTTACACAATAGCAAACAAAGTAATTAGCAACAGAAATAAATAAAATCGGTCCCTGTAATGCTTCACGTAATTAGGCAAATTTGGAAGAGTGACTATGTGAGAACTACAATCTGTGATCCTTGCCTTTTTATGCGTTTTTCTCATTATTCTGTCTCAGTGTTACATCCATTTTCTGTTTCTGTTTCTGTTTCCTCTGTTTCTAGTTCGCCCAATCCCTAATACTATGGTTTGGAAAATGAGAGTATGTGTGGTCCAGCACGGGACAGGTGTCAGCCATAGTCCAAACTCTGTCATCAGGTAAGCAGAACCATATGGGAAGGGGGTGGTGGTATAGTTTGCCAAGGCTGGCATTGCAAAGCACCATAACCTGAGTGGCTTAAACAACAGAAATATATTGTCTCCCAGGTCTGGAGGCTCAAAGTCTGAAGTTAAGCTGTCAGCAGGGTTGATTCCTTCTGAGGACTGCAAGGGATGGATCTGTTCCAGTCTGTTCTTCTTGGCTTGTACAAGGCCATCTTCTCTTTATGGCCCTTCACTTGGCATGCACATCTCGGTCTGCATGTTTCTGTTCAAAGTTCCCATTTTTACGAGAACATGTCTTCCTCACTTTAACTTAATAACTTCTGGGAAGACCCTCTCTAAATAAGATCACGTTCTGAGGTACTTGGAGTGAAGAATTCGGTACATGGATTTTGGCGTGATACAATTCAATTCATAATTGTGGTTCTCATTTGGACAACTTGGTTGAGGTTTCACAGAAGAACATAAGATGCATGCCCTGAATTACAACCCATGTTATTTATAGTATATTAACCATGATGCAGAATCACACCTAATAACTCCAACTGGATCTTATATCATCAGGAAAATTTGTACATTTGAGGTCCACACAATCTAGAGATCTGGTAAGTTCAGTCCCCTTGATATTTTCTGCTGTTTCCACAATTTTTATATCTGTGTTATTTACTTATTTACTTTTATTTTATTTTTAATGATTTTTAATTTATTTTTGAGAAAGAGAGACAGAGATACAGAGTGTGAGTGGGGGAGGAACAGAGAGAGACAGAGACAGAATCCAAAGTAGGCTCCAGGCTCTGAAATGTCAGTTCAGACACGGGGCTTGAACCCACGAACCGTGAGATCATAACCTAAGCTGATTTTGGACGCTGAGTTGACTGAGCCACCCAGGCACCCCTCTGTGTGATTACTATTTTTTTAATGTCCCTGCCTTTCAAAATCTTTACATTAATCATAATACATTATACTTTTCTTAACTTTCCTAACTCTAAAGTAATAGGGATAATTGTGCATGTACAACTTTGACCACAGTACATGGAAATATTTACTTGAAAAATAACTTGTTCCACCTGTACTGTTTACATTATGTAACAAGGCACCTGCCCATGAGGCTAGTTGATAGTGTTTAATTAATTTGCAGAGTCAGCACAATGTTTTGGATGGATGACCAAGCTAAATGAGTCTGATATCACCAACCAGCCAGCACGAGAGAAACAGATCATTAAGCTTGTAATTTTCACAGGTAATAAAGATCTGAAAATAGTCACTGAATGCTTGGCCCCATCCTACGATTATATATTTAACTCCCAAAGAGGTAAACTGAAGCCATAAAGCTACCAAATATTTCGAGAGATATACTCAAATATACTATCAACTTATATTTGTCAAGTGATTGCATTAATAAACTAACCAGTTAGTGGCTTTGAAACTGGATTTTTTTTTTTTAGTGTGACTGCATGAACAGGAATTTTGTGATTAAATGGCAAGGCAAGATTAGCAGAACAGATTAAAATGAAACCAATGTGCCGATGTCAAATATTGCTAGCTAATGCTTGACTGATAAACAGTGTTACACAAAGCAAGTGCTATACAGTGAAGTCAAGTAGGAAGCCGGTCAGCTGACTGGTACATAGGCAGGTTCTAATAATATTCTAATATAGAACCCAAAACAAAGCGGCACATGCGGGCCTGCTCAGACACTTCAGGTAGAATGCCTCCGCCTAGTTTCAGCCAGATAAGGTCACTCTAAGCAGAGGCAGTGATGCTAAACTTTACCTTATATTGTATCTTGACTCCAACTATGACTAATAGATTTGCAAAGCAAAAACCAAAACAAACCAGAGCAAACCCTGAACTCTCTCTTCTGATGTGAATTTACATTTTGTTTCATAAAGTATATTTTTTCCTTTAAGAAACTGTCTTGTTAAATTTGTGCACTGACAGTGTATTCTGATATGGTTGGTCTGTCTGTCTGCATAGTTATAAGCCATCTGTCTACCTGTCTACCGTCAGTCACTTGCCTATCCCTACCTTAGCTAACTTGGGGACAAAGCCAATTTCTTGGTCTATGCCCGTGGCTATATCTCTTTATCTCTGAAAGCCTTAGTTCTTACACTTATAGAGCAAAAGGAACAATAGTTTTTACCTATAACTGTTGTAAGATTGAAGAAGTTAATTTAAGTAAAGCAACCAAAATGTGATTTTGCATGATTTTATATTTGCCCATACAATAGATATTATTTCAAATACATTTTTCCCTAACGCAAATTAATTAATTAATTCCATGGATCAATAAATGTATTGTGAATATATGCTGTCGGGAAATTCCCAAGTCACTAGAGATATAAATAAGTCTTAAGTATCTAGTATGCAATAATCCTTTCTAGTAACAGGATATATCAGAAGGTACCCCAAACACCTTGGGCTAATGGAGTGGATAATCTAGTGGGGAGACAGAGAATGAATGTTAAAAACATTCTCGATTAGTAAGGAGTGTTAAAGTGCTCCTAAAAAAGTGCAATTCTAGTCAGAGAGAAATGTGGAGATACATCAGAGAATGAGTGGTCCCTACAGGCCTTTCTGACAAGTGGACCGTCATGTAGAGACCTTAATGGGATGAGGCAGCACTGTCTTGCTTGAGAAGGTGAGTTGGGGTTGAGGGAGTTTGAAAAGCAACAGATGGGAGGCATGGGCAAGTTTTGCGCGTTCCAGGAAGATACTCAGGCCCGTAAAGTTAAAAGCCATTCACAAAGCCTTGTGTGTGTGGTAGGTAACACAGTGTCCGAGGAAGTGACGACTCAGACCAATTAGGACCCAATTTACAGTAGGGTAGGGAGTTTGGAGATGGGAATTTGGAAACGTGACGTGTCTCAGAATAACGAACAAGTAAAACAAATCGTGTCTTTCTTTTGCGGCTTTTAAATCTGGGAGAACATTAACTGATTAAGGACTTCAAAGGAACTCAGAATATTAAAATGGAGATAGAAATAAAATGTACTTGCTAACATGCTATTCGTTTAGAACTGAGTGCCCAGAATCTATACGTATTTAAAACTTTATCATAGGTTTTACATTTTATATTTATGATTTTAATTGTAAAGTGCAAACCAATCTGTCATTCACTTTCTATTAAAGGGTCGCAGTATATCGATATTCTTATTTTTCATGAATTGGATTAAATTTACCTTTAACGTGTATCCTTATGCTAATTATAAAGCAACACAAAACAGCACATATTTTGTTCGAAAATAACACATAACATGGGAAGCAAAATAAGATGGTTTTCAACTCGGAAGCAGTACATTCAAGCCACTTTGATTTCTTACAGCAAAATGGGTTCCTCCCTGAATACTCGGTCCTCAAATCATTAGCTTCAGCTATGCATATAATTTTCTGCCAAGATTATTTAATGGACATACCACACTGGTCCCTTGGCCTCCCAGAAGGAGGGCAGTAACAGTGACAGGGCTCTGAGGAGAAGATTGACAAAAACACAAACTAGATTCTAAATCTGCTATAATCAAGAGGCTGCACTTTGGTTCAGAAGATTTGTGTTTCTAAAACAGAAAATAATTCATGCCACGTATGTTTTGTTATCTTTTGCAGAAGGCGGTATATATCACCTAATACAAAACGTCCCTAATATTTCAAAATATGTTAACACTGCCACGCAGCTAAGACAATCACCCTCAGATATCTGTACTCACCCGTTTCTGGTTCCCACTGTGGTTAGGTTGTTGTCGTAACTATTTCTGGCCAGTAGGCTGTAAATTGACGTGAACATGTCATGTCTGTTCTTGGATGAGAAGTCATTTATCCAGATACACAGCTTGGAGGTAGAACAGATCCACCCGCCTTTCATGAACTCTGAATGAATAAAGACTGAAACATGTGATGTTTAGTTTCTGCAGGGTGTTGATTCTAACATCTTGCTTACAAATACAGAAATCAGCCCCTGGGTGGAATAATGTTTAAAAAATAAATAAACAGGGGCTCCTGGGTGGTTCAGTTGGTTGGGCGTCCGACTGAGGCTCAGGTCATGATCTCACCGTCCGTGGGTTCGAACCCCGCATCAGGCTCTGTGCTGACAGCTCGGAGCCTGGAGCCTGCTTCGGATTCTGTGTCTCCCTCTCTCTCTCCGCCCCTCTCCTGCTCAAGCTCTGTCTCTGTCTCTCTCAAAAATAAATATTAAAATGTTTTTTTTTTTAAATAAAGAAGGAGGGGTGCCTGGGTGGCTCAGTCAGTTAAGAGGCCGACTTCGGCTCAGGTCATGATCTCACAATCTGTGAGTTCAAGCCCCGCTTCAGGGTCTGTGCTGACAGCTCAGAGCCTGGAGCTTGTTTCAGATTCTGTGTCTCCCTCTCTCTGACCCTCCCCCGTTCATGCTCTGTCTCTCTCTGTCTCAAAAATAAATAAACACTAAAAAAAATTTAAAAAAATTAAAAAAAATAAAAATAAAGAAGGAAACGAGAACAAACTTAATTATATGGTACTGGCTTAGGAGTAGTTGGGTGGGGGTGAGGTAAGGAAACTGATAATCCAAGTATAAAGAGATGCAGGGGATTCTTATTAACAGTAGCTAAATATGTGGATAATTATTGCCTGAAATCATTTGGCAAGCAAATCCTAGACCTTGTAGCTTGTAGCTCTGGAGGAAAAAGTTAGAACCATTTTAATAGTACGCAGGCATGGGTAGCTATCACCTGCATTTATCAAGGCCACAGAAAAAAGTGGCAATCTCTAAATCTGATTGTTAAATTTAATACCAAATTTAATTTGATATTAAAAACAGATTCAGACTTAGTAGATTATTTGGAAAGTTGATTGCAAGAGACAGGAAGGGGGTTGTTACAACAGGAGGTAGGACACTCCAATAACAGGGTGAATATTCCAACCAAGAGACAAGCCAACATCTCAGAAGTCAGGCAGAAAAAGGCTTTTCTTTTATCAGGAGGAGTAAACAAGACTAAAATGAATAAAGTGCAGGAGAGTAAGATGATCAGGAAATACTTTTCCCTGAGGTCAGTAAATTCTCAAAATTTTGAACAGGGTCTTTAAGAAGGGGCTATATGTTTGCTGATGGTGTGTCAATGTTTTTAATTTTTTAATTTTTAATTTTTTTTAATTTTTTAATTTTTTTAATTTTAATTTTTTTAAATTTTTTAATGTTTATTTATTTTTTGAGCGACATAGAGAGACAGAGCACAAGTTGGGGCAGAGAGAGGAGACACAGCATCCGAAGTAGGCTTCAGGCTCCGAGCTGTCAGCACAAAGCCCGACACGGGCCTCGAACTCACAAACCGTGAGATCATGACCTGAGCCGAAGTCGGACGCTTAACCGACTGAGCCACCCAGGTGCCCCGAGGAGGGAAACTTAACTACAGTTTGGGTAAGTCACTTAATAAGCACTCAGGTTGATAGGCCATGATAGACAAGTTCCACTCATCTTTCATGAGGCAGAGTGGTATTTGGAAGGTCTGGCTTTGATACGCATAAGTAAACACAGGGGACTTTTCTAAGTCTTACAGGAAATTATGGGGCAGGGGGAGGACATTCTTTTTAGCAGAAGTTTCTTTTTCTTATCCCAAAATGGTACTGGCAATTTTTTAACCATGACAGTTTTCTAGGAGTGCAGGTATCAGATAAAGTTTAATACTGTAACAAGCAGAACTTGGGACAAATTCTGCGACTCACAGAAAGTCAACCACTGTCTGATCCCCAAAAGTAAGACAGGATGTCACCAAAAAAACTTTTAACCAAAAGCCCGGTAAAATTTCTCAACCAGTGGTACAGCTTAAGTATTCATTATAAAAGATTCTGTTAAGTGAGATGGAATCAGGTAGGGCAAGGAAGCGAAATTTCCAGGAAATAAAACAGGTTTTAGAAACATGTCTCCAGAGAATTTTAGGTGTGCTAATTAGAGCATGAAAATGACTGGAATCAAATAGATGAGAAGACAACTAAAATGCTGAGTAAATTTTTCTGGTAAAGAAGCTAAGAGATTGGACTCGAAAACTTGGAGAATTAAAAAAAAAAAGAAAGAAGAACAGGGGTGCCTGGGTGGCTCAATGGGTTAAGCATCTGATGTTTGATTTGGCTCAGGTCATGATCTCATGGTTCCTGAGAGCGGCCCCGTGTCAGGCTCCTGCTTGGGATTCTCACACTCTTGCTGTGCCCTCCCGCAAAATAAATAAATAAATTGAAAAATAAACTGAGAAAAGAAAACACTTAAGAGAAGTAAAAATAGAAGAAACAAACCATGCTTGGTCCCATAACCTGACTCATATGTCGATAAGGAATACAGGCTGCGGATACTCACAAGAGCAGAACAAGGCAGGAGCCAGGAGAAAAAGGAGTTCTGAGAGAAAGGACTATGGGATTTCAGTTATGAGCCCCACCTCCAGACTTACAGTAGGGAATCCTTCAAAGTGTCTTGTCAGTTGCAGTCACTGACAGGACAGGACTTGAAGTCTATCCTTAGGAAAAGGGATGTGTGTATTCTGTGTGCAGGAAGAAGGAATCAATGAGATGCATGGTGAATAGGACAGATTTTATCCTCTTTCTACCATTCTTACTCTCTTCTATGGCAGCTTCTGTTGACCGCTTACATAGGAAGTACGAATATTCTATGGGCCACATGTCTTTAATTCCTTCAGACCATATAAGAGTGAGGGTTGAACTCTTATTGTGCTAAGCACGTAAATATTTTTTTTTTCTTTTGGTCTATTGTTATTGCATCATAGCTGAACATTTTATTATTTAATGTGAATTATAAGCCATATTTGTTATATTTTCATTATTCCCAAACCAGCATCACCATTTGTTTCTGATTTCTGTTCTATAAAGTTTGTGTAACGTTTACACACATTCTATACACATGTATTACCTTTACCCCAACTAACACGTTTCCCTCATCAAAAGATCCCTTGTTTATCGTACACTCTCACTGCAATAATAGCTATTAACTCTTGTTTTATTTTCAAATGCAAAAGAAATAACGATTTTACGCTATGTTATGGACAGTGTTCCTTTTTGAAAGGCTCTCTAGCACACTACAAACTCCAAAATTTATAATCTAATCAGATTTCTTGCAAAGATGTTAAGGGTATTAAATTCCAAATAAATTTTTCTGATGTAGTATCAAGTGATAAACTTAATAACTAGTTATTAATATTTTTATTTGTTCCAACATTTGTGATGTAAATATTACCTTTTTATAGGGAGTATAAAATATTCAATTAATCATTTACTATTTCTAAAATAATATTTCTTGCACATAGTCATGATTATATACGGTCAAATCTATCCAATATGCAATGGAAATCATATCTGGTTGCAAATAATGTTAATAATTTGTGGAATTTAATGTATATCAGTGAACATTAACACATTCACTTTTACATAATAAAAGTCAAGCCCTTTTGCATATTCAACGTTTAGACAGTTGTAAAACTCCATTGGATGCCCTGTAGTTAAGAATAATATCTCCATACTTGAATTACTTTAGAATAATTATTGTCTTGTTCTGTTATTGTTTAGATTATATGACCTAGGTCATAAATTCAGATATATCACACACAGTCATTCTGGTAGCAGATTCCCCAATTCTATAATGCTTTCTCTACAATAGATTTTTCATTTTTAATTTTCAGTTTCACCACAGGAACACTACTGATTTATAACTAAACATTAACCTTGTGACTCCCCAGGAACTATAAGCCCTAAAAATCTTTGCAAATCTAGTGATGTAAAAAAAAACAAATTAAAATTAAAAAATAAAAAAGGGAATAAGTTCATTTTCTATTTCCTTGATATCCAAAATGTGGCTTATATATCGGACACATTAGCATGCTTTTGTGTAGCTTCTTAGAAATGCAGAATCTTAGGCCCTACCCAGAACTTATCAAACCAGAAACCATACTTTTGTAAGATACCCATGTGATTTCTATAGGTGCATTAAAGTTGGTAATACACTACTCTTTACCCCGGGGTATGATGCGTGTTTTTTTCTTTGACATAACTGAGAAGAAAATAGGTAGTAATGAACTTGGTTCTGCAACCAACATTCCCTTATGTAAATTTATAGAAAGAAAAAGAATGTTGGGGCACCTGGGTGGCTCAGTCCATTGTGTCCAACTCTTGGTTTCGGCTCAGGTCATGATCTCACCGTTTGTGAGTTCGAGCCCCACGTCAGGCTCTGCACTGGCAGGGTGGAGTCTGCTTGGGATTCTCTGTCTTCTCTCTTGTTGTCCCTCCCTTGATCTCTCTCTTTCTTTCTCTCAAAAGAAATACTAAAGAAAAAAAAAAGTCTTTAAAAAAAGAATGTCAATGGAACTTCAATAAAAAAGAGAAGCTTCTGCCCACCACCCTCCCACTCTTTTCTTTGCTGGTCACAAAAACTAACACAGTCCCTCTTCATCACCTATTAATACTCTTTGTGGAAATACACTGCACATTGACTTGGAGTTTCCGACATAATAACTAACTTCCTATCTCTTAAGTAATGATTTTCGACTTGACCGTAACTTTGAAGAGGCATTTATGATCTCACATTAGGAATGCGAAAAAGGAAGAAGTGATATCTTCTTCTTAAGTTGAGTGTTCATATTTACGATGCAGAAGGAAACGGAAGGATGATAAGTGTACAATATTATGGGAATATATTGTGTACAATATGATGTTCATTCCATTACTCTCTTTTCTAATCATTCATAGAAATCTAAATTTTGTTCTTTGTAGAGGCAATGATTTGAATAAGATTATTTTTTTATAAAAAAGTTGGAGAAACTGTTTATGTAAAGCAATTAGGAACTTGCCTCAATACAAATTCATTGAACTGAAAAATATGTTCTGATTGCCATTCAAGCTTGAAAACAGCAAAACATCAGTTTGCAGAACCAGAAAAGGGCCTCAGAGAGCAATAGGAGAAGATGAAAATCATCATTCTGAGTGCACTAAAGAAATTAGCCCTAAGATAGCCCCTCCCTTCTGAGGCTCATTTACATCTTAAAAGGAGTCCTAAAACTGGTTTCTAGATGAATACTTTTTTTTGACACAATTCAGTAAAAAAGAAAATATTGGATTATACTTGACTTTCTGCAAGTATTTCATTTTATTTTCAGAAACACTCCTTTTATTGTTACCCAGTTTAAATTAAGCAAAATACGTCATTGTGACTATTAAGTTCTTTGCCTGTAATGTATGTTTGTGAGATAATGAACCATATTTTCCCACTGTGTAAACTACGCCATGGGGACTAAAAGGCACTTTTAAAAGTTGTACAAACTCTTTTAGGTCACTGGGATACCACTTAGGAAATTAGCACTCATTACACTAAATGATACCCTAGTGGCTTGGAAAGGTCAACATAGCTTTCAAAAAATTATGACTCTTTGAGAGTGTATTGCTCAACTGTGATCATATTATTTGCAGTGCATTCGCTAGAAATTTGTAAATAAAGATCTTGTTGTATAATAATTGATGGAGTATT